>NC_045617.1:30122258-30424758 GCF_009829155.1 Mustela erminea
TTTCAGATGTACAATATAGTGAAGATTGGTATATTTAAATGCACACGTGCATGGATGTGCACACACACACATTATAAATATATATATATATAATGTGTGTGTGTGTAAATATTTGTACCCATAATATATATCAATAACTCTTATAAATTGTCAATTAATAGGATACACACACACACACACACACACACACACACATACACACATATATTCGTCTTTTCCCCAAGTTCCTGCTAATATTTGGTTTTCAACCTCAGTTCCTGACGCAGAGCTCCGAAATCCTTTGGAATTTCCTGGGTTATAGGACCATCTTTTGTTCTAATAAGGTACTCTTGGTGGCCTTCATAAATATTCCAAAAGTACAGAACAAGTTGGTGAACATGGCCATGCACCAGGAAGGTGGAGCGCCCCAACTCCGCAGAGACAGAAGCTCCTGTATTCAGGACACATCCAGACCTTGCCCTCTCTATCTCTTCATTTGGCTATTCATTTGTTTCTTTTAAAACTTTACTGTTACTGTATGATGACTAACATAACATAATATTAATTAATTAATTAATTAATTAACAAAACATCCTTTGTAATAAATCAGCAATAGTAAGTAAACTATTTTTCTGGGTCCTGTGAGCCAATCTAGCAAATTATTAGACCTAAAAAGGGGCCATGGGAACTTTGAATTTACAGCCAAATCAGACAGACATTGTGGGTAACCTGGGGACCCACTACTTGTAATTGGCATCTGAAGTGGGAGGCAGTCTTGTGGGATTCAACCCTCAGTCTATTGGTCTGCACAAACTCTGTTAGTGTCAGAATTGGACTTACTTATTAGGACACCCCGTGTCAGAGAATTTGTCAGTGTGGGAAGAACACCCATACAACCCGGTGTCAGAAGGGTTATAAATAAAGGAAATGAGTGTTTTTTTTTAATATAAATTAATAAGAAAACAACCTAATAAAAGATAAGTGAATGGTCAATAAGCACATAAAGATGCTTAACATCATTAATCATCAGGGAAATACAAATTAAAGCTACAATGAAATCCAATACACACCCACCAAGATGGCTAAAATAAAAAAAAGACTGACTCTACCAACTTTTGGGGAAGATGTGGATTAACTGGAACTCATATATTGTTCCTATAAATGTAAAATGATAACAATCATTTTAGAAAAGAGTTGGGAAATTTCTCAAAAAGTTAAACATAACATAAAATACAAAAAATCCATCCCTAGATACTTACCCAAGAGAGATGAAAATATATGCTCATACAAAGTCTTGTTCAAGGATATTCATGCAGCTTTATTCATAATAACGAAAATGTTAGAATAACATAAATGTCCATCAATAGGTGAATGGGTAAGCGTATTGTAGTAATACCTACAATGGATGTATTCAACAAGAAAAACTAGCTATTGATTATCATGCCACAACATAACTGAATCCTAAAAAGCAGAATGTTGAGCAAAAAAACCATATATAAGAGAATAAATACCATATGATTCCATTTATGTGAAAGCGTGAATATAAAAAATTTAATCTACAGAAATTACGTTAGTTGTTGTCAGGGGTCAGTGTGGGGGTGGGGACTGACAGGAAAGGGGCAGAAGAAAACCTCTTGAGACGATGAAAATCTTCTATATTGTGAAAATGGTTATGTTTGTCAAAATTCATGAATGCTTATAATGGAAGTTTTTCACACAAAATACTTGATTTTTTTAAAATGAAAGTGGGTTTTTTGTATTGGAATTGGTGGTGATTCTGTATGTGAGTGATGGGTTTTATATAAGGCACTTGATTTGCAATGGGAGATTTTATCAAGGAAGTTCTATAAGGTGATAGATTCTGCACTTTGGATTCGGATGTTTGAGTGTAGAGTACTCAGCTGGTCCTGATGAGGTTCACTGATTTCCTCTCCCCACACATAATGGTGAAGGTGAGCACAAGAGGGCCAAGCTTTGGGGAGCCTAGGTGGTGTAGTTGTTTATGCATCTGACCCGTGGTTTTACTCAGGTGGTGATCTCAGGGTCATGAGATTGAGCCCTGTACCAGGCTCCACGCTCAGCGTGGAGTCTGCTTAAGATTCTTTCTCCCTCTTCCACTGCCCCTCCCCACCTTCCCTCTTTTCCTTTCTCAAATAAATAAAATCTTTAAATAAAAAATAAAAGAGGGCCAAGCATTAACATAAGCCAGAGAGATTGTTCTGAGGCATTCTCTCTCAGAGATCTTTAAATAGTGCCTTATTTCTCTTAAAGATTGTGATGGTTAAGATTGTGATTGGGGTAAGCGATGCCCAGATAGCTGGCAAAATACTATTTCTGGGTGTGCCCATGAGGGTGTGTCCATGAGTGAAGAAGATTGCCTTTACCAGTGCAGGTGGTCTGTACCTAAGCTGTTGAAGGCTGATAGAACAAAAAGGAGAGGAAGGGTATTTGCTCACTTGCTCAAGCTGAACAAAAAAAGGGAGATGGATGGTGAATTTGTGCTCTTGCTTGAACTGGGACACTGATCTCCTGCCCTTAGAAACTGGTGCTCCTGATTCTCAGGCTTTTGAGTTTGCACTATAACTACAACATCACTTTCCTGGGCCTCTAGCTTACAGAGGGCAAACCATGGGCTTCTCAGTCCCCATAATCATTTGAGCTAATCCTTCATAATAAATTTATTTCTGTATATATCTGTATGTATACTATTGTTTCTGCTTCTCTGGAGAACCCTGATGAATACAGACATATGGGAAACCCACTGTTTGTTTCAATTCAAAGGGTCCTATTTATTTCTATGGAAAAATGGAGTTGTACATTGTATAATGTTATTTTTTGTACAGGTTTATATGTATATATCCATATATAATTTCACACTTTCATTATGTTTTCATTTTATCCTTTCAGTATGTCCTTTAATTTTTATTTTACTTTTTAACTAGCCAAGCCTATTGTGGGCAACATTATTGAATGTAATTTTCTATACTATGTAGATAAGAATGGTGTGGTGTCTGGATATGTAAAATACATTAAATCTGGGAGTTCTAAGTTCTCCTCCTCACAAATGATAAGTGACCCAGTTGAAAATAGAATATCTTAGGTTATTTCACTATAAGTGGATATGGAGGTTAAATAAAGTTATTTCTAGGTTTCTACTTCCACAACTAAAGAGCAGAGCCTTGAACTTTTCTTCCTAGTTGTTCTCCACAGCATTTTCCTTACAATTCATGCATAACTAAATGTATTATTTCAAGTGAGCCAGATCTGGGTTCAGATTCTGACTTTTCCCTTGTCCTGGCCCTTAAGTGACAACTCTCTAATCTCTCAACTCTCTTTTATTAGATGGAAATGATAATGTTACCTTTCATGAGTGAGAGAGAATCCATAGAGGTTGGGCATATCAGTAAGGCTTCATGGAGTTAATGACATTTAAAATTCCCTAATTCATAGGTAAGTTATCCACAAATGGGATGAAGAATGTAGCATTCTGAAGCGGAACACTGTTCTCAGCAAAGGAACTGAGGTAAGAAATTACAGGGTATATTTGACAGCTATACCAGTTTGTACATGGAGTGAGAAAAATTGTCAAAGATTATTTATTTATTTTGAGAGATGGGGTGGGGAGAGCAGCAGGAGGGACAGAGAAAGAGAGAGAGAGAGAGAGACTCAGAGAGACTCTCAAGCAGACTCCCTGCTGAGCACAGAGACTGATGTGCGGCTCCACGCGATGACCCTAAGCTAAAATCAAGAGTCAGATGTGCAACCAACTGAGCCACCCCGGTGCCCCTGGAATGGGAAATTTTTAGGAGAGTTGTGAGAGATAAAACTATAGGAAGGCATTGAATGCTAAATCACAGAATTTGGATTTATATAATCACTAATGGGGATCAACAAACGTTCTTGCCCAAGACAGGGATTGACCAGAATTCTCCTTTAAGAAAAATATTCTCGTAATGATGAAAGGAGTACCTGGATCTTGAGAAAGCAATTATCAAAATCAAAGAGTGTGGCAGTTAGGAGTTTACATAAAGCAGAACATCAAATGTAAGACACCATCAGTTGTAAGATGCATCATTAGTCTACTTAGTTAAATGAAAGAATGGGGAGGGCTGCTAATTAAACTGTGACACAATCCTAATACATCACTGATTGTGAAACATATTCCAGTTTCAGAGATGCTACTATTGGAACAAATGTGTAGGTTAGAATTGATAAAATATGGTATCATGGTTGTAATGAAAAGGAAGAAGAGATGAAAAGTTTCGACAGAATCTGCTAACTGAATTACCAAAAAAAAAAAGAGTGGGCATAAGAAGGAATCAAACGCAGAACTGAGATTTTTAGTTTTACTTCTTAAAGCTAGTATCGAAAAATGGGGATGATGTTATTGTGGTACCATTAGAACCTCTGGGATGTTGTGGATCAAAGGGCTGGGAATGTGAAACAGAACTTGGAGGCATGGTCGTTATTTGAGAGTGATATTTGAAAATCACATACTTAGGAATAATCACTGAAGTCATGTGAATATGTGAGCTCACTAAAGAACAAAGAGTCAAGAATGGAACTAAGGACAGAAAGGTACATTTTTGCAGGACAAAAAAAGAACAAAGAAAACGTAAAGAAAAAGAATTAAAGAATAGAAAAATAGTCATTCTAGGATAGGAAACCCTATCTTAGTTAGGGAAGAAAAACATTTCCAGAAGAATGTGTGTTGGTCATTAGAGTTAGAGGCTGTGGAGTGGTTAAGGACGAAGGAAGCCAACCATTGGGAACAAAAAAAAACATGGTTCCGTTTCAAAGTTAATTAAGTGAAGTTAAGATTTTACGTGCTGAAAAATATTCTCAAAGAAGCATGCTGAACAGATTTTATGTTCTTTTCTTTCTTGAGAACTTTCCAGCATTTAAGAGGGACACATTTTGTTTTAAAAGCTAGTATATAGGTGTTTAGAATCTGCCCCACATTTTAAAAAGCTAATGCATGCAATTTACCAGTAATCTTAACCAAATCTGAAACATAGCTGTCATAATAACTTCTCCACTTCCCAGTACTGCAGATGGTCATTAGAATTTTCAAAGAGAAAAAATAAATGTAGCATCCAGAAATATAAAAACAGAGAGCAAAACATTTCTCCAAATGAATAAATAAATATTAATATGACTCATATTACAAATACTTCCTAGCAGAGGATAAAGATATATGGCAAATATTCTTCCAGAGCCACAAACTCTACTTCATCACACCTTCTCATAGGGAACATATTTTCACTGGAAGGAAATCCCTCATCTCGTGCCCAACTCCTCACTTATCCCTAATAACCTGTTAGATCAAATGAAAGAAGATTGGAACTTTCTGGGTCCCCACATGCATGGACCTCTCTTCCTCCATGCCAGGTTTTTGTTTGTTTTTGCTTGTTTGTTGTTGTTGTTGTTTGTTTGTTTCACAGCTTGTGTTGTATTTCTCAGTGAGAAGAATAATCCAGCATCCCAACTCATCTATTGTTGGACATCATGGCCTCTGAGGAAATTGTCAAACTAAATGCATTTCTAGGACCATGCCTGGGAAAAGGGAAGGGGCTAAGAAGGAACAAATCACTGTATTCAATGACTTCTACTCTGAACATTTTTATGCTAGCAAAATCATAGTAAAATAAGCAATAAGGAAAGCCTCGGTGTAGAAAATTTAGGCTCAAAAAGTAGGGATGAAAACTAATATTTGTTGAACCTTTAAATATGAGGCAAAACCTCTACTAAGTGTTCTAGAGATATTCTTTTATTTTATTCTCAAAACTACATTATAAGATGTATCTTATTGGTCCCTTTTTCCAGGTTCTGATACTGAAGATGCAAGAGATTATTTGTCTACTGTGTGACAAATCAGGATTCAAATCCAGGTCTCACTCCAAAATTCATGACTTTTCTACAACACAGTGTTACCTGCTTGAATAATGGGGGGAAGTGAGGACCGAAACTCAAAGCTGTGTTTGGAACATATTAACAGTCAGTTTTTCTGAGCTGATTATGTATTGAGCGCTCAGTTTTCATTTATTTTTTTGCCATCAGTTTAAACAAATATCACCTTCCCACCGTGCGTTTCTGTGTCAGCACTCCCCTCTCTGTAGTAGGGAGACACCAAAGTAGCCAGCCTAGGATTTAAAGCTAGTCCACACTTTTTATTAATTTTTATTGTATTTTATTTATTTTTTAAAAATATTTTATTTATTAAAAAAATTTATTTATTTGTCAATGAGAGAGAGAGAGCACAAGCAGGGGGAGCAGCAGTTTCCCCGCTGATCAGGGAGCCTGATGCAGGACTTGATCGCAGGACCCGAAGACCATGACCTGAGCTGAGTTGAAGACAGACACTTAACCGACTGAGCCACCCAGGCACTTTTAAATAGTATAAGCTTTTATCCATACTTTTAAATAGTATAAGCTGCTTCTGTAAGTTAGATAAAAGTGGCTTATAGTTAGCTATTTCTATTTGCACATAAATAATAGCCTAAAGCTTCTTCAAATTATATATATATATATATATATATATATATATATTTTAAAAATTTTATTTATTTATCCATTTGACAGACAGAGATCACAAGTAGGCAGAGAGGCAGACAGAGAGAGCAGGGAAGAAGCAGGCTCCCTGCGGAGCAGAAAGCCAGATGCGGGGCTCGATTTTAGGACCCCAGGACAATGACCCGAGCCGAAGGCAGAGGTTTTAACCCATTGAGCCACCCAGGTGCCCACAAATTACATTTTTAATGGGGCAGATGTGCCCTAGCACACAGTTTTCCTTACAAGAACTCTTCGACTTTTTCTGTTCTATATACTGCACATTAACTTTTGACAAAGAACTATTAAAATACAGCTATCGTATCTCAAATGCCCACCAAAAATAATATGGGAAAGTGGCCCCAAATCGGTGACACAAAGGCAACAAAATCTACCTCCTAATATTATTGTGAATATTAAAGATGATTTATTCATTCAAAAATGGCTTGTTGGGTACCTGCGATGTGCCAAGAACAGCTCTGGTTAGGTAAATTGCCCAGCAACATGCACGGCGCAGACCTGGTGCCGAGTAAATAAGGGAACAGTCTTCCCCTCACAGGACCCCAAGAGAATATCCACACCACTGTTAAAGGGACTGCGCATCACTTCTGAGAGGGGTCCTTTCTCTTTTGGCCCCTGGCAGCACAGTGACCACAGAAGGCCAATGGCTCTGTCATCAACAGAGGCCCTGCCCCGTCTCCTTGCCCTGTAGCAACTCGGCTGGGTCACACAGTGCTGTGTGAAGGAGCAGCATATTGGCTTTTATGTTATTTACTTCTTCACAGCAGGCTAGGATTTTTATGCCAAAGCCCACCAAACTTAAGTTCTTACACATGCAGTGGCTTTAAATATAACCCAAACAAGAATATTTTTAGCCATTTAGAGCCTGCCTGCTTTGCTTACCCCAGGAAACCGTACCCAACATCTGCTAATCATAGATAAGTCAAACTAAGTACGCACAAACAACAACAAAAAAAACACTCTTAAGAAACTAGAAAGTTGCTGTTCAAGGAGTATGAAGTTTCAATTATACAAGAGGGAAGGTTTGAGGGTATTATTTACATGCAAATAGAAATACCTAATAATCAACTGTGTTTATCTAGTTTATAGCAGCAGTGTTTTATATTGTATTTAAAAGTGCGAACTGGGTTTAAATCCCAGATGGCCACTTAGTAACTAAGGACTTGGCCAAGTTATTTACCTTCTCTAGGCCTCAGTGTTTTGATCTGTGAAATAGAATAACATTTAGGATAACCCATGTAAAATTGCTGATATTTGACAGTTTTTGAACTAGAAAGAGGGCAATTTCATGTGGTTTCATCTAAAAACTAACTCTAATATGTATGCCAAAGGGATTATAGAAATAATATGCGGAGAGCATCTAGCACACTTCCTGGAATATATTCAAACCACGATAATGTTCTCTCATATTTCCCCTCAATTCTCCGTGGAGGATGCTGACCTTTACATATAATCTGGTCTTAATTTTCTGTGTTAGTGAAGATAGCCAGGGGATGGAAAACCAAATACTGCAAGTGATAATCATAATCTCTAAGAGCTAAATTGGACCTTGGGTGTGAATTACTCCAGCCTACTAATTTTTTAGGTGAAGACTATGAACTTGGACACTAACAGAGAACTCCTTCACCATCCTAGATTGGGATAATGATCTATAAATCCCTAATTTTTCTTACAGAACCAGTCTATCTGCTTGTCACAGAATAACTCTTAACTCAAAATTTAAATGCCAAAACATGTAAGAGGAACTTTTGGTGATCATTTTAAAGTTTGAAATAGAATTTAACATCATTGGCAGTTTAGACTAATATGAAGATGCTGAACATTATGAACTGAAACCATTTCACAAGGTTTAAGTCATCAAGAACATTTATTAAAACAGAGAAAAAAATCCACAATAGAGCTAAAACATTAAATTAGCTCTAATTAAACATTGTCCATGCTAGTTCCTCTAAATTTCTTCCCTTTCTGTCAACTATTGTTGACAGAAGGGGACTGTTCTGTCAACTATACCTTTTGGACCTCCTAGGTAAACTTAGTCCACGTAAACTTTAAAATAATAATATAATATTATTCACAAAATTTTTCAAATCCCTTTTTGATTGTAGGCATGCTATTGGTTTACACTCTGCTACAGTGTATATACAGGCTATATCTAAAATAAGAATACCAGCTGCAGGAAATAGCAGAGTGTCATGACCACTTCAATTAAGAAGTATAGTCATTTGTTAGCTTAATTAAAACTCTAGGCTTTGATTCAGAAAAGTGTTGACTAAAATTCAGCCTCAACTAGACTCCAAATTGGCAAAAAAGCAAACATGTTTATATATGGTCAGTAATGGCAGACAGCCTTGGAAAAATTGAGTTGAAAAACAAGGAATTATTTACTGGGTGTGAAATGTAAGCATACTATAATCCATTTTTCCTCCGCTTATACCCATCCCTGGTATTATTATATAGCCTATGGAATTCAAATTGCATTGCAATCTGTTTTTTGCTAATGTACTGTGTCAAATAGGCCAACAACTCAGAAACATCAAACTACAACTATAGCCCATTTTTAATAAAGAATAAAGTCATTGGCTAGGTATTTATCTACAGTAGTAGTGCTGATGTTCATAGACAAGGGACAAGTTAAATGGAACAAATTAAGAGAGAAAAAAGAAACAAGTAAAAGATTGCCTCAGAGATGACTGAATAAGGCCACCAAAGATTCACGAGCATAGCACTACTCTGTCATTTATTTTCCTGCAGTATATTCAAAGGTGGTTCCTAAGCAATCCTGGCAGTAGTCATCTTTGCTTCCACTACAGTGTACTCACTGCCTTGCCTAGCCGGGGATCAGTTCATTTTTTTCTGATTAAATTTACAAGAATCATGCAAAAACAATTGCACTGTGAGTTTTGCCTCTGATACTCCAGTCAACCAAATGTAAAAGTGGCATATGGCACAAAAGCAAGCTGCAGATGGCCCAACAGCAGCCGTGCACATCTGGCACGGGGCTGTTTGAGTTTGTATTTGCCAACTTGCCAGATGACTCTTTCTGGAGAAGAGCCCAATAAGAAAAATTCACTCATCTTCCTTCTTCTACGGACTCAATGCTTTAGCCACTCTTCTTAGCCTCATCTGTATACCCCAAACAATCACAGATTCTCAGCCCTTCTAAAAGAGAACGAGAAAGAGGGCAAAAAGAGAGAGAGAGAGAAAGAAAGAAAAACCCACAACCAACAACTCCATTTCAGTTTTCTTCTAAATGGTATCCAGGTTTTCTGGTTTTACAACCTCTATGTAACCACTTCAGAGCTTTATCTTTGGGAGCTAGTTAGACGGCCTGTAAAATGGAAGAACATTTAGTGCGAATGATTATGCAGTGGTAAGAATACGTTGATAGAAATTCAGGAATATCAATCTCCCTCCAAAAGCTTTGCAGCTAGATATTGGAATCAAGCTGTCAAGATATTTTCAATCTAACCCAATTTGATATCAGGGGTCCAACTGGAATAGATTATAAAGAAATCACTCTTTTGCTACAAAAATTATTTTATCTTGTAGGTAATTTACATGTTCTAGAGAAAGTGTACATGCTCTCTTTAAGTATGAACTATCTGTATAAAATGTCAGCAGGAGTCATTTTTGCTAATCTCCTCACATTTCTAACTCTCTCAAACAATTTGCATTTACCTAAACATACCTTGACGTAGCCCATTTTCCTACAGTTGCATATACTTTTCACTCTATCTGAAATATTCTTCTACTTTTTGACTTAACACTGTCTTATTCATCAATCAAAATTCAAAATGTTACCATCTCTAAAAAGATTTCGCTTCTTTTTCCTTTTCACCAGCTCCCCAAAATACCTCCTTTGTGTTTTCATAGTGTTTTGAATATGACTTTTTTTTTTTTTTTAATGTACTCTCCTGGTTTATCTCCTTGATTAGTGTGTTGGTTTGTGAATGCTGCCATAACAGAGTCTCACAGACTAGGTGGTTTAAACAACGAAAATTAATTTTCTTATAGTTCTGGAGGCTAGAGGTCAGAGGTCAAGATGTCATCATGGTTGTTTTAATGAGGTCTTTCTCTTTGGGTTTTAGATGGCCCTCTTCTCCCTGTGTTTTCACACAGTTTTCCCTCCATACATGATAACATCCTAATTTTTTCTTCTTAAAGGTACACCAATCATATTGGATGAGGGCCTACCCTAATTACCTCATTTAAATTTAATTAACTCTTTAAAGACACTCTCCCCAAATATAGTCACTTTTTAGGGTTGGGACTTCAATATATGAATTTAGGGAATACACAGTTCAGCATGTAACAAGTAGGTTATGAATACTTTGAAAGTAATATTGTTTTAGTTACTTATACATTTCCAGTTTCTAGCACAACCTTCATTGGGTACCTTGAGAGTAAGATCTCAGATAATTTCTTTTAGGAACAATGGAAGAAATGGAACTTGAAGGTAGGTCCAAATCCATAGGGAGGATAGGTCTTAGGGTGGACATGTAAATAGCATTAGTGTACAAGATTCAATTAATGACCTAGGAGGCCTATTCACTCGTGCTGTTAGCTGGGCAAAGGGTAATCATAAAAGGTAAATGTAAAGAAATTATGGTCACTGGGGGGTAGGGTGGGTTCAGCCACAACTACTGGGAAACCAGGACACAAACTAGCAAATGCAGTTCCTGAAAGAAAAGAAGAGTGAGTCAGGAATCCTCACACTGAAATGTAACAGTATCATTGGTGCCAATGTCTCAGGACATGTGGTCCTCATCAGTCAGCTATTACCATAGGATGCTGTGTAACAAATCACTCAAGATTCATGGGCTTAAAACAGCAATCATTTGTCCTTACTCAGGTATCTGTGGTTCAACTAGGGTTTTGATGATCTACTGGGGCTAAATTGACTATACTGTGGCTATATTTGCTTCAACTTATTATTGTGTCTAGACTTATTTCCCCATTGTGGGAAAGATCAGGTCAGCTCTGGATATGTGGAGCTCAGGCTGTACAGGCAGCATTTACCCAGTAGAAGTTCTTCTCATGGTGATAGCAAAAGTACAAGAATGCAAACTCAATCATTTCGTTCACATCTCATTGGCCCAAGCAAGTCACACAGTTGGGAACAAAGTCAAGATAAGGAGGGAGTTCTCTCCACTTTTAGTGGGAAAGATAACAATGTCACATGGACAAAACCACAGATAGGAGGGTGGTAAACAATTGGGGCGAAAATGCGATCTACCATAAGCCCTTTGAGGTCTTGAGTATAACTTTACAGAAGAAAATGGAGAAGTTGACTCTCATTCACTTTGTAGTTGTTTTACCTTTACCTAAATAACCCTCATTTTAAAAAAGGAGAAAAAACACAATTTTCAGATAATATACAAAGAGATTTATATAGTCATTAACACAGAATTATACGATCTCTCCTCAATTTTAGCTCCTTCCCAAAACAATACCTTGCACGTGGCTAAATCCTTTGCCACATACAGATCTCAGAATAGTTATACTGTCTATGTTGGATATGCTACTGTGTGCTCTCACAGCACTCTGAACTTTCCTGGTCTTTGAAAATCTCCTGCTTGCTTCACTGCAGAGACAACCAGGTCTGTGGCTAGGTTGTTAAGTGCTTTGACCTGAACATCTAACAGTATCTGGCACAGAGCATGTATCAGGTACATTTGTTGAATGAGAAGGAGTGATGTTCTTGACTTAGTGATAGGCTTCTCAGAGTTAAGGAGTAACTAATTCTGGAGGACCAAGGTGAAAAACTTGAATATAGATTCAGAAATTTTGATGAGAAGGAATATTACTGTATCTTAGAAGGGCCCAAGCTTAAGTCCTGCATCTCAGTCAAAAGGATTCCTAAAGGGTAGATCACAAGGCCTCTGGATACAAAGTGAATGCAGTGACTTTTAAGTTCACATTTTAAGTTCACATTTGGGCCCTTCTGGTCTACAGAATAATGCTTTTTTTTCATCATTATACTTCTTTACTATGGCATGTAAGTGTTCCTTTAGGATGAATTTTTGGATCTGGATTCTTGGGATCAGAACATATAGGTTAAACTCACTTTGGGGAGGTCAGGAGAATGTCTGAAATTGAATTCAGGTATCTTGTTAATGACAGAAATCCTTCTGGCACTAGGAGCTAACTGAGGTCTATGTCTGCCACTTGAGTGAAAACCCCAGATGATGTGTATGTATGATGAACCAGCAGAGGCAGCAGCCAGTTTCAAAGGTGCAGAGGCTGAGGCATTGAGCCCCTTGGGAGAGATCAATAGGGATTCTGGAAAACTAGTAATGCTTCTAAATTCATTACCTTTTAATATAATAAGTTGTTGAAAAGCACTAAAATAAAATAATGAAGGTCATATGCTAAAACAACAATGGTATTCCAGTTTTTACCTCCAAAAATATGCTTAAAGGATTGTTTAAAGATAATGCCCAGTTTGAGTTGCTTTGGAAGTGACCAGGCAGCAGTGTTAATTGGGCAACTGAACAGAAACCAACAAGACAGAGGATCATAGGCGAAGGGAGGGAAAATGAAACAAGATGAAACCAGAGAGGAAGACAAACCATAAGAGCCTCTTAATCTCAGGAAAGTAACAGGGTTGCTGGGGGAGCGGGGGTGGGAGGGATGGGCTGGCTTGGGGATGGACATTGGGGAGGGTATGTGCTATGGTGAGCACTGGGAATTGTGTAAGACTGATGAATCACAGACTTGTACTCCTGAAACAAATAATACGAAAGAAAGAAAGAAAGAAAGAAAGAAAGAAAGAAAGAAAGAAAGAAAGAAAGAAAGAAAGAAACCATCCAAATCTCTCACCACAGCTTTTCAGGGCCAAATGCCACCTGCTGAGAAAGGCCTTCCCTGACCACACTACCTGCACAGTTTCTCTATCGCAGCCACCCTTGGTTCCTTCACCGGATTTTTCTTCACAGTACCCATTGTTCTCCAAAGTTCTCTTGTTTATTGATATATTTCTTGTTTATTATAATATCCCCTACTAGAATAGAAGTCCCTTGAGGGCAGCAAGCCAGTAAATATCTGTTGCATGAATATATGCCTGAATGAACAGAATGACGTAAGCAGACTCTGCTGTAACACTGACACTGAACTTGAGATCATTGGTAGAAGGTCCCATATCAGACTATTGCCATACCCTGTTACAGGATTGATCTCAAAGTTTAGAAGAATTAGTTAGAATGATTGTTAATAAAATATTGATCCACATATACAGAACATTTACATGGGTCAAGTACTATATGAAGCACTTTACATACATTAACATTTAATATTCAGATAAACCTATAAGTTAAGGTACCATTTTTACCTCTATTTTATAGGTAAAAAAACACTGGTGGTTCCAGTGATGAACCTACTTGCTGAAAGACTTTGGTAAGTAAAGTGTGCAAAGATAGGATCCAGAGATATTTTATTTAAACTATAAGCCCAATACCGGGCTGCCTGACTACCCACAGGTAGCCCCTCTCGGTATGTTGCTTTTCTAACAGCTATTCCGTTAGAGGATGTAAGTAATTACCTCATAGTTTTCCTTTTGCTTCCTTCCCACTCTTCCTTTTCCTCATGCCGCAGAGGACTTGCAATCTAGAATAAATCTTACTTCATATTTCCCTTTCTGTCCTGGCTCATTATGACCTTGAAGGCCCATGGAGTTTCTGCAGATCTCTCCTTATAGGTCCCTAAATCCTTGCAACATACATTTCCTTTTCTGTCTGTCTATTTTGGTTACTTCTTGGCAGTCATGCTTTCCTTGCCCATTACTCATCTTCTGCTGTCACCGACTATTGCATTTCATAGAACATTCTAACTAAATTTATAGTCTCTTTAGTACATAAAACTAGATTGTCCATATACAAATTGAAAATTCCAATTTACTAGTGGATTTACTTTCTGTTTTGAAGACTTTAATATTCCCATCAGAGTTAGAGCAGTTCAAATAACAAGAAACATCTCCCAGGTAACTTCCAAGTTTCTAATTTTCTGTTGTGATTATGATACTTGGCTTATCCTCAGACATTTCAAATTCCTAAAGTCTACATGAAACAAGCATGTCTGTGATGACAGGTTTGGGGCTCAAATAGTTTCTTCTTTTCAGTGTGTCCACAGAAACATAATGATGAGCAAAGCAGTAACTAGCATACCAATTATCTAACCAGACATAGGAATTAGGCTTAGAGTCAACAGCTATAGTAAAACAGCTGGATCTGCTCACAACTAGGCTATATTCCTAGAAATTATGAATCGTGGCCTTGGAAAATGGTACCATGGAATAGTTTTTTTGTTTGTTTCTTTTCCTCTAGGAGTTTACTTTTTTTTCTTTATTTTAGAAAGAGAGAGAGAGAGAAAGCATGAGAGAGTGCATAAGCAGAGAGCAAGGGGGAGGGGGAGGGGCAGGGGGAGAGGGAGAGAGAGAATCTCAAGCAGGCTCGACGCAGGGCAGAGAGGTGAGGCAGGGCTCAATCTCACAACCCTGAGATCATGACCTGAACCAAAATCAAGAGTCAGATGCTCAACCAACTAAGCCACCCAGGCTGCCCCTCAAGAGTTCAGTTGTCTAGTGCAGTGTTCTTTATACTCAGCACATCCTAGTTTACGCAATAAAAATACATTGTTTGCCAGGCAATACAATTAAGATTCAGCTACATGTTAGTGCCTTTGTTCAGCAACTGGTCCCTCATTATGACAGAAGTTAAAATAAATACTAGCTCCAGTCTACGTATTCTTGAATTCACAACACTAAAAGCGTGCCTATTCCTTTACTTTTGGCATATTTTCACATGGTTGCTTTGGCTTGTGTTTTTTACATGTGGCTGGTTAAATATAAAGTGGCATGAAACTCAGAGTGAAATAAATAACAATCGAAAGGGCAAACCAAAAACAGTTCACAACAACAGGGCTTTGTAAAGCGGCGGCTTAGTGGTAATTGAGACATGGGTTAGAGAACTGCTTCGGCAACCACTGCCTCTGGAGACCTATCTATGTTCTAATCAAATTTGATCTTAATACAAAACGCCATACACGAAATACCATGTGTAGGAAGGTCTAAGTTCATGACTTTGGTATTAATCCCATACTAAACCCACGCATCAAACTCCATGAACTTTAACTGAAATGGGGAAAGACAATTTCAGAACCTGCCTGTAGGTGGATAATTTATGATGTAGTGAGAAATAGAGGACTTTCTCTACCTGAGCAACACAAAGGGCCACCTTTACTGTCATCAGTTACTTTTGTACAACACTGGGGTCAGTCTCTGCCCCCAATTACTCAAGTGCAAGAACAGAACTGGTAGCAAGAAAATCAACAGATCCTCAGAAGTTGTAAAGCAAATCTGGAAGGGTTAAGCTGTTAACACTGGTCTCTCTATCCTCTGCCCTGCATACCAGGAAAGCTTTGCAACATTAAGAAACTTGCAGTCAGACTCTAGAATTCTGATCCGAACAGAAGGCTCTGAGTTCAGCTCTGCCTATAGTATGCATAAGTCTGGGGAGCAAGCGCAGCCTACTTGGGAGTATCGCACACCTCTCTTTTTTTCCTTCACCTGAAGCAGGACTGAGGCAGGCCAGAAGTGTCTGACTACCAAAGAAGCTGCTGAATGAAGAAATTCTTTTCAGAGTGGAGAAGTTTCCCTCCCCAGCTCAATAGGACTTAGCTTTTCTGTACAGTGAGAGCGGCAACTTGTGAGTAAAACAAAGTGAGTAAGACAAAAGTTAGTTATGACTCTGCCAAAGCACAAGCCCAGTGTTTTGTCCATCGCCATGGCTGGTTTTCTATCTGCATTGTAAGGGCTTGGTCCTGGATCAGGAGACACTGACCACATCTTCTAACCCCCAAGTCATTTGTTGCTCACAGTGCTCCAACATCTAGGGTGTCTCTTACTCCTCGATTCAACCCGAGAATCTTTGAACTTATTAGATTTACATAAACAGGATCCCCGGTAAACTTTTATTAGAATCAAACTTGTATGGCTTAAGATTTTGAAAATCATTGCAGAAGTGGGAGCTCAAATTTTTCTTTACTCCTCACACACATTCCTCTTGAAGAAATGGCCAAATATGGTCCTAAGGAGGCAGTGAAGCCAGTTTGTAGGGAAGTGTAGCTGGTAGTAAATGGAATTATACATCGAACTTGAATGAAACCACTCGTTTGGGGGAACAGCTCTCCCTTTTATATTTAAAATGGAGTTGAGGAGGTTATGAAGGCAGATGAGATAAGGGTACCTCCTACTGAAGGGACCAGGGTGGGGTTAAAGGCAGGAGACACAATGAGGGCACTCCAACCTATGTGACATGAAGGTCCCTTGTCTTCTTTCCCATTTTTTTCTTCCTGATTTTAGGGTGAAAACTAAAGGCAAAATCATATGCATATTTAGTGGACAAAGGAAAGGTTTTTTTCTGCCTTTAGGCTGGACCATTATGTAATGGAGGTAAAAGTGCGGTTGAGGCTCACTTGTGATTCAATCCAGCTTCATTGGATAAAAGATAGCAATGCTCTAGCTAGTGAAAAGTGAATGCACATTGCTGGAGTGTCTCCTGAGGATATATAGCTCACGGGTAACAGCAGCTATGATAAGTTCAAGATTCAGACTGCGGTTTCACACCCCCAGGGATCTTTCCTTCTAAGAAATATGAATAATAGAGTGTTTTAAGAGGCAGAGATCAGGATTTTACAGAAGTGAGTTACACTCTTTCTGAAATGCCCACAATGGTTAAAGACCTTCCTAAGGGACAAACCTAAGAGGGTAGTCCCCAAGCAGATGTATTTTTAGGAAGGATAGATATCTAAATATGTTTTCTTGCCTTCAGCAATTTCTTCTGCACCTCATAAAAGATTTAAATGCATCTGGCTGTGAAACCAAGATAGAAAAGCCTGGAAGTCTGCAAGGATTGAAGACTATGGTCGACATCTACCATATCCAAATTTTAGGCTGGGCTTTTAGGGACCTTGGTTGAGGAGAAGTAGGACCTGGCAGAGATCACTGCCGTAGTCTACTCAGGCCACCATAACAAAATAGCAGAGAGTAGGTGGTATAAACAACAGAAATTAATTTTCTCACATTTCTGGAGGCTGGAAGTCTGAGATCAGTGTGCAACCACCATTGGGTTCTGGTGAGAGCTTTCATCCTGGCTTACAGACAGCCACCTTCTCAGTGTGACCTCTCAAAGCAGGGCTGAGGGCGGGGGTGAGAGGGAGAGAAAAGAAGTAGGAGAGAGGGCAGCCACAGCAGGAGGAGGGGAAGGAGATAGAGAGAACTCTGTCTGGTATCTCTTCTTAGAGGACACCAGTTTTATCATGAGGATCCTGCCCTTGTGACCTCATCTAAACCTAACAGTGTCCCCAAGTGCCCCATTTCTAAATATGATCATCTCGAGACTTAGGGCTTCAACATATAAATTTGGGAGAGAGACAATTCAGTCCATAGCAGAGGGTTTCTGAATATAATATTGCTCTGTATCTATAAGCACAAAAATGCCAAATTTATTATAATGAGGCAGTAGGAAGGTCCTTAGAAACAGGATTACACCTTTAAGAGATGCAGCATAATGCAGTGAATTAAACATGGGTACTTGGAGCTAGATAGATTTGTCTTGAAATCCTATTCCGGCACTTGTAATCTCTGGGATGGCAGAACTCTGGACTAGGGTAATACTAATTCCTACTTAACAGAATTATTGTGAAGATTAGTGAAATAAAATACAAAACCTCTAGCACCATGGCAGGTACCGTTACTACTCATAAATATTAATTCACCCTTCCTCCTTTTCCTCCTTACGTCAATTAGAAATGTTTGAACACAAATAACAGTAGTCTTATCACTAAACACACTTTAATTGTCTCTCAAAATTAACAAAAAGTCTGCAAGTAAAAAGATCTTAGCTTAGAACAGTACCTCAATAATGCCCTCGAGGACTTTTTATATTTTCTTCACCCACCTTAGTGTTGTTTTATCAGACAAGAGCATCATCAACTGCCCCAACAGAAATGTGTATGTGTTTGTTCCCAGGTGGCTTGGTATACTGTTTGTCACCTCTTGGTCACCAGATGGCCAGTGCAACCCCAAACATGATCCCTATATTCCATAAAAGAAGGAAAAACGCCAGGACTACCTGTTTATTTTATCAGTAAAGCAAAAGTTTCTCAGGAACCTTCCAGTGAATTTCCTCTTAATGCCTCCTTTGTCAATTAGTCACCCTCCCTGGAAAGGAGCCCGAAAAGCAGTAATGTAGCTCTGCAGCTTCTGTACTGGACATGGTATAGAAGGAAATTAACAGTGGCTGATAGGTTCGCTCTCTGTGGTAGGCAGAATTTGAAGATGCCTCCCACCCCCAGTTCTGGTATACAGCCTCTAGCGTATACAAACCTCTCAGTTATACTATCAAACTCTAATATAAGTAATGCTAGGAAGGGATTTTTACAGATGAAATTAAGGACCCAAGTCATCTGACGTTAACAAAGGGAAATTACCTGGGTGATTTTTTATTTAATCACATAGCCCTTTAAATAGGAGTCTAGATGTCAGGGATAAAGAAACCGAGGAGAATGCAAGGCACCTTTGCTTGTGGGTTGAAAGAGGAGGCCACGTGACAAGGAATGTGGCAACCTCTAGGAGTTGAGAATCGCCCCAGCTAACAGCGAGCAAGAAAATGGAGACCTCAGGCTATAAACACAGGAAGTGAATTTTGCCAGTAACAAGAATGAGTTTAGAAGAAGATTGTTTTTCCCCCAGAGCCTCCAGGCAGGAACTCAATTCATCTGCTGTCTTGATCTCAGCCTTGAGAGACCCTGAGAACAGCCATGCTGTGTTGTACTTCTGACCTACAGAACTAGGAGCTAATAAATGGGTGCTAGTTCCAAAGCCACCAAGTTTGTGGTAATTTGTTACACAGTTTTAAAAAACAAACACACCATCCAACACTGCCCACTGCATCTCCTGATTTTATTTTTAAAGTATTCTCATAAAACATATAACAAGTTATATTTATTCAATCGAAGTAATTATGAAAATAGTGTGTGGTGGAGAGATGAGAAATACTTTGAGGAAAAAGATTTATTTAAATCAGCATAATGAAAAGAGGCAGAAGTAAGCTGTAGTGAGTTTTGACTGAAGTCTCTAGTTTGGAACAGTTTGAGCCTTAAACTTGAAAGTGACAGGAAAATTAGGTATTTAGCAATTAAATTAAATTTTCCCAGAAATAAGGAAGTTCTAAAACTTAATCCAAAGATGGCATTGTTTTCTAAAGCAACTACACCATCATTTGTCCCAAGAGACACTCAGACATTAAACAAAGATATGAACTTGGCCATTCTGGCTTCACTAAAAAGGCCTTCTCCATGCCTGCATCTTGAAAGGCACTTTTATTAATTACATTTGCTTAGATTTTGAACAAAAAAGAGCTTCAAAAGTCATAACTGATTACCTGAGGCATCCTCTTCCTGATATTATATCTACACAAAATAAAATACTGAGTGAGAAAGTTGTTGAATAGCTACCAAGACAAACAGGTAGTACCTATATCTATGTCAGATAAGTAGATCACCATGGGAGTCTTCAACGTTTATTCAGAAATGGAAAGTTACACCTTGATTCGATAGGGTCAATGAGAACCCTGACCCCATAACACCCGGGGCAGGTGAGAGTTAGGTAAGCCTACCCTTTCATTGAAAAAGAGAAAATAAGCCAGATGTGCCCATCACCCAAACCCTGACATCTTAGAGAAGACATGGTCATTTGTCAGAATGACATCAGGATACTTTGAGGAGAGTGTGAAGCCTAAATATCATCCAGCACATTAGGATTCTGGAAGAGAAAAGTAAAAATCACCCTGTCACTTTGGTGGAACTGAAGGCTAGAAAAATTAGACTTCCTGATGATTAATGTTAGAACCTTCAGCTTCCACTCTGTCACCTACTTCTGTGGAATCTGGGTTTACACCGTGGGCAGGAAGAAGCAGTTAAAGCATGCATCAAGGCAAAAACAGAACCAGCTTTTAAAGAAAGATTGCTTTAACTCTTCAAAGAACCTCCCCTTTCACATACATCATGTCTCTTTCTGTGGCTGGCTCAGATCAGCGAGTATAATTAGACTGAATCTCTGGTGGCAGGGCAGGTGGCAGCTGAATGGCTAGAAAATTACACACTTTGCCTTTACACTGCCAGAAGCTCCCTTTTCCCTGTTTCTGACTTTGTTCTTTGAAAAAAACAAAAGTTTTCTTCAAAAAACAAATTTAAGTAGAGCTGCTTTCAAAACATTATAAAATAGCTAATATTGTGGGAAGGGGGTCCACAATATAAAGTCTTGTGGACTATGATCAGTGACTTAATAAAATGTAATATTAATACCAGCTAGACAGGGTAAGGAGGAAAAGTAGTGATATCAATTATACATGAATTATTTCACGTTCATTTAAAAGTCTAATCACCCTTCTTCCTTGTATAAGTTGAAGGTAAGATCTTGATTCTTAGGCCCTTAAGGAAGCATGTTTATTTTTATCTTGGGGAACTTTAAGAATTAGCTAAAATTATGTATCCTCTCCAGACGAAAAATGCACACACCTATGGTATATAGTACCAGGACCTAGAGAATTCTGGAAACATTGGTTTCAAATCTTTCTCAATTTGACTTATATTAATTATAGATTAATAGATTTTAGGAATCTAAAAATATAGGAAAGATATAACTATGAAAGAACAATCCCTTCCTTCAGGAAGTGTATATCACAAGGTGGACGGATGTTCAAATGTGATGGTTCCCTTCTCAGAAGTAGAATCTAAGGTTGTTGAAGGTGGGCCATGAGATAAGTTAAGGAAGGACTTTTTTTTTTTTTTAAAGCAAGCTTTAAATTTAAAAAGTATTGAGAGACCAGGAAATTACTTAAGCAAAGGGTTAGATAAGGCTTTATTAAATGAAGCAAGCAAACAGAGAGGATGGTTATTTGGATGGAGCCAGGGGAAAGAACAAAGGATATATAAAGATATACAAAAGGGCACTAAAAGGGTACTCTGAAACCAGGAAAGGAATTTATTGCAAAGAGCAACAGATGGACATGTGAAAACTATAAAGGGTGAGGATCATTTTCAAAGTGTTGTCCAAAGAAAAAAGCAGAGGAGTTAGAAGAAATGAAGTTGATGGAAAGAAACTTTATGTCTTGACTAAACCAAATTAAGAAACACGAGGCATGGAATTCAAAAGCACACGACAAAGCTAAAAAATAGTAAGAAATAAGTGTCAGAGGCCTGAGGGTATAATGGATTAATAGCTATCATGATGATTTTTACAACTGCAGTCATTATACTTCTTGACTCAGGGATGCAAGACCATGGTCCAGACATGACCCAGGGGTTGGGGGATGGGAGTTGGAGAGTCCCTTCACTGATTGTTCCTGCTTACCTGGAAAGCTTACCTTTCAACAGAACACTTTCAGGGGTTTCCAGAACTCCTGTGTTGCCATAAATATTCCCTAATATCCATGAGATAGCCTCAGGTCTCTCGGTTCTTTCCCAAACAAGGATCCATGTACCACACCAAAGGAAGAATTCTTGTCCCTGAACCTATTAAGTTCTCCTCTTAATCTACTGGCTCACTCTCTGGTTGAAGTTTCAGTGGTCTGTGATCTCTCCCAAATCCATGTCTTCCTCCCACACTCTAGCCCTGGATTTGCAATATCTTCCATTTGTCTGTAAGAAGTGAAGATTCCTCATCTGCATAGGGAAGATCTTTTAGATGGCCCTGTTGATTTCTCTAGCTTCATCACCCTCACCTCTGGCTCTGTATTCCGTTTACTGTCAAACCGAGCTTCCTCAAACACATGAACAGTGTGCTCCTTTAGCCTGACCAGGAAAATCCTACTGACTTTACACAAAACCTCAAATATTACTTCTCAAAAGTTCCTGCCCTCCCTATACATAGCCATTCATTTGCCCCTCCCAGGATACTCTGAGTGCCTAGAGACATATATGATGATATTCTCATCTCTGGTTCTAATACAGTGTCTGCTATGTCTTGTTTCTAAAAAATACATTTCAGAAATTACTATAAATGTTGTGGCTTTATGTTGTTATTTCAACATACAGTTCTCCTTAAATACACTGAATATTTTTTTCCAATGTACAGGGCATATCTACACCACTGGAAAAAAATGACTTAGAATATGATAGGAAAGAATATTTTCCCAGGTGCTTAGAAGTAGCTAGGTGAGGAATTAATGCACAGATATAGCTTTGCCATATTGTTTTCAGGGCTAGATATCCAAATGTAATAGTTTGGATATAGCATAATACAAATATAAATACAAATCTTATGTAAACAATTGGTGATTATCACAGACATTAAAGAATATGAGGAAAATTAGAGCCATGGGGATTTTCTTCCAATGAGTAAACTAAGAGAGCAAACAGTAGATATAAAGAAACTCTTTGGCTAGCAAGAATTGACCATAACCTAATCAACATTATTGATATAACTAAGAATATGTCATTCAAAGGAAAGATTGTGTGGCTGTTAAAAACAACAACAGCAAAAACAGAAACAAAAAACTGACACAGAGGCAAACACCCACAATGATAATACAGGTATTACCTAGGACAGAAAACACCTTTTTCAGGCAGGCACAGGCCTAAACCTGATTTGGTTGGAATATCTCTGTTATATGGCTGGATACAGTAAGGTAGCTACTTTTATGCATCGAGCACATTTAACTAAGACACCTGATTCTAATTATATCATCACTAATCCCAAGTAGTTTGTCTACAGAGAGAGAGGGGCAGGTCAGGCAAAGAGAAATACCTGACCTTTCTAATAGTTACATTTCTCATTATAAATTAATAAACTGCATTCTTGTTTTATACGCTGATTTTTTGTGAGATCTGTTTGCATGATTCAACATGCCAACATCTTATCAATCTGGAATACAGATGCAATTAGATTTCTGACTTTAGAAAGCTGAGCACCAGATTCACCAGTCATCCCTATGATACACACTTTATAATTATATACTTTCTCTCAACACAAGTTTTCCCAATACAAAGAGGGGAAATATAAAACAATTGGTTTCAACCTTAAGAAAACACTCTCCCAGAAAATGCTGGTAATTGAGATAAGCAAAAGGAAAAATAAAAAGTAAATAAACAGAAAAAAAAAAAAAACTTGTCACAAAGGCCAAAGATCCATCTAAAATAAAGAACTAGAATGGAGGGGAAAAATTATACATCTGGATCCCGAAGTGTGATTTCAAGGAGGAAACAGAAAGAAAGGCAATGATGAACTCCAGAAGGATAAGTAATGAGATCATACACTTAGAATTGGTAATAAGGACGTGATTTTAATGGACCAGAAACTAGACTGCTGAGAGTCAAGGAGAAAGCAAGAGGAAGAAAAGTAAAGGCAGTAATATAAATCTTGTACTGCACAAGGAAAAGTGACACAGTAAGATTTACACCTACACAAATCTGAGAGCTCCGGAGTTTTGCTCTCAGACCTCCAGCAAACTATTCTGCTCATGTAACTGCAGAAGTGTCTGGAAGCAGGAGATTTCAGAAAGGCAGTCACTAAGAAAAGAAGACGGTGATCAACACCGATTACATAAAATAAAAATGGAAGTGGCTCTGCAATGCTTGCTTCTCATATCAAACCAGACCCAAGAGGGAAGGATCAAAGTTTGCGTGGCAATACAGAAGACATCCTATCCAGTATACATGCCAACATTAGGCTCCTGTTCTTTTACAACAAAATCAAGAGCACTGTGGCCTGTTCGGTGCTCAAGCACAGACATTGCCACCAATTTACAGGAAACTGAGAGGAGGCTCTCAAAGCCCAATTTTATAAAGTCAAGAAGATTTTATTTTACCGTAAACACAAGTGAACTCCTCTGACACAGAGGGATAAATTTTCACTATTTTTTGAAATGGAAACTTGAAGAATAGAGGATTAGTAACATGTACTTGTCAGACCTCATCTAAACCACTGCCTTTTATCAGGATTTATGTAGCTTTCAGTGCTTAGAATGCTTTATATTTAAATCTGAACCTAGAACGGGATAAGCCCAAGCAGTTATTATTTTTTTTTTTCTGAAATGGTCTCCTACTGCAAGTAGTTCATGTTCAATAACTGCAAATTTCTAAAGTTAAACTGAAAATTACATGCAGGGTTATTGAAAAGGTAATCCTTCACTGGCACAGGACCAGGCCACCAAATGGGTCTTTCCATCTCTACTTTCTGCATGGAGAGTAAAAATTCTAAGACCTTTCAACTCTCATGGGATCAGACAAACAGTAAGCTTTCTCAACTTGATGAAACCGCCCTTAGAGCAAGGCTTTCTGTTCTAACACATTATAGCAGCTGAGCAAAACTTAAGCTTTGGAGCAAATTGTGTGATACTGAGCAGGATCAGTGTTTTTCTTGACTTCTGCAGGGAGCTGGGATGATGAGAAAGGAAGAGTATGAAATACAACAAATGTGTTGTATTTATTTGAATTCTTACAAATATTAATAAATTTCTCATGTAATACTATAAATGTATGTAGAAAAATTTGGAAACAGTATTCCCAGGTACCATTTATATACCTAATTATTTCTTCCTGTAGATTATGGATCACTTTTAGAATTTCATGGCTCTTTCTACAGTGAAAATTGCATACACACACACTCATACGTAGACATACAACCACATAAACTGACACAACTCACAATACTCTGAAGAATTTCATAGGCTTCACAGATCCTTTGAAGCAAGAACCACTGTGTGTATCCTGACCCACCCAACCCCCTTTTGTGATAAAATTTTGTTCTCTGTTCTCATTATGTGCCAGGCCATCAGGGGCTTACAAAACCTAACTAATTGTAGTTTGCAGAGGTAAAAACCCTATGAATTTTGCAAATTTATGAAAAAAAAAGTTTATTTAGTGAAACCTAATAGTATACCAAATGAGATATCACTTCAAAACTAAAATTGAAAATACTAATAATACAAAATGTTGGCAAGGATGTGAAATAACTGGAAATCTCCCACAATGCTGTGGGATTGTATATACTACAGCAACTTTAGAAAACTTCTAGGCAGTTTCCTATGTTAAAGAGGCTCTCACACAATGACCCAATAAATTCCTTGCTTGATCTTTACTCTAGAGAAATGAAAATAAATGTCCACACAAAGACTTGTTTTAGAAATGCCATAATAGCTTTATTTTCAATATCCAAAAAGAAGAAAACAACCCCAAAATTCATCATTTGGAGAATGGCTAAACTAAATGTGTTATGGAAACAAAATGGAATATTACTAAGCAATTAAAAAATGGATCTCTAAAAAAACTACAATGGGTAAAAAGATACAAAAGAATGTGTCTTGTGTAAATACCTTTATATGAAGAATAGAATAATCCATGAATAAAAATCAGGACCATGTTTACTTCTGAGGAAAGAGAATGAATGGAAAAGGATCCAAGGGAACTTCCTTAAGTATTGGAAATGTTTTAGATCACGAGTGGGGTATGGGTTAAATGGGTGCATTCATCTTTCAAAATTCATTGGGGTTTAGGTTTAAAATCTGTTCATTTCAGTGTGTATAAATTACATGTCAATTTAAATACTTAAAAAAGACCTTTAGGAAAAGGATAGACATGAAGTTTATCTCCAAAAAAAGAGAAATAGTAGGAAATAGGAAGGGCCAAATGAAACCAGAAGCAAAGTTCTAGAATGAGGATAGCTAGGGATCCTACTACAGGGATGTTCTCTGGACAAATATAGTCATAAACAACAGAATCTGCAAGTTGGACTCCACCACACATATCAACTAGCCATTACCTCTTAGTCATAATATTTCTTAGCATTTGCCTCTCTGGAATTTAATTCCTGACTCTTTGGTTCTGCCCTGTGATAGTCACAGATTAAAACAAGCCCTTTCTCAATGTGATAGCATTTAAACTATTTACTGAGAGTAATTATGCCTCCAGAGTTCATCTATACCCAACATGAAATTGGAGGCCCTTCTCCACACTGATTGCACCCTTCTTAACAGATCTTCATTTGTTAATGGGCTGCACTTTTATTAATCTATCAAAGTTTACATTAGCATTTTAAAACTTTTTAATTTAAATTCTAGTCAGTTAAAATAAAGTGCAGTATTGGCTTCAGGAATAGAATTCAGTGATTCATCATTTACATACAACACCCAGTGCTCATCAGAACCAGTGCCCTTCTTACTACCCATTGCCCGTCTACCCATCCACCCACAGTTTGTTCGCTATCTTGAAAAGTCTCTTATGGTTTACTTCCCTCTCTCCTTTTCTGTTTTTCTTTTTCCTCTCCTCCCATATAGTCCTCTATTTTGTTTCTTAAATTCCACATACGAGTGAAATCATATGGTATTTTTCTTTCTCTGACTGACTTATTTTGCTTAGCATAATACACTCTAGTTCCCTCTGCATCACTACAAATGGCAAGACTTCATTCTTTTTGATGGCTGAGTAATATTCCTCTGTGTGTGTGTGTGTGTGTGTGTGTGTGTGTGTGTGTGTGTGTGTGTAGGCACACGTGTGCGCATGTACACACATATGTGTACATCTTCTTTTTCCACTCATCAGTCAATGGACATTTGGGCTTGCATTAGCATTTCTGAAAGTCATGTCACTTGTTCAAATGAACTGCTGTTAAGTCAAATTTCTCCTATCCTATACAAGAACAGTGGAGTAAAATTACAGAATGTTAAAGTAAGAAGGCATCTCAAGAATTGCCTGGTCAAAACCATTCCTTCTATGCCTGAAGAAATTGAGACTCAGAGATTGATCAACTCAAATCCTTCAGCAAGATTATGAGAAAATTAGATCAACGTCCTGTTGTTGTATCCCTATACCAGAACATTTACTACTACTGCATTTAGAGTCTTAGGTCTCTGAGACCAAAAAGGATCTCTGAGGTCTAAGGCTCAAGTGAAAACCTAAACTGAAACTTCACATTAAAAATATTAACAGGAACCAGGTAGATAGGAACCAAATTATTATATTAATAAATATTACCTGTTTCTCATCAACATAATCATCATCACCACCATAACAGTATGCTGAGTGGGTACAATAGGCCTAGAGAGTCACTAGAGTCAAAATGTGCATTCAATTTCTAGCCGTGTGCTGAAAACTTGATTTATAATTTTATTTAATTTTCCAAAGTGCTTTAACAGGTAGATATCATTTTATCCTTATTTATTGGATGAATTTGAAAAAACTGAGGTCCAAAGAAAGTTAAATATTTTTAAAAACTTAAATGTTCAAAAAAAAAAATAAAATAAAAACTTAAATGTTCTCATCAAAAAAAAAGAGAGGGGGATAAAAACGTGAGGTAATGATTAATTAACTCAATGGGGGTAGGGGTAAAAGAAAAAGAAAAAAAAATTAAGATCATATAAGTAGCAAAACCTGACTTGTACCTTTCTGACCATATCTACTTAATTCCAAAGTATAAATCACAGTCCTACTCTGAGGCACAAGAACACTGTATCCTTGTTATATGGTTTGAGGAGAAGCAAGGATTGTTCTTTTTTCCATACCATATGGGCAGGTGAATTTTTTTTTAAGGCATTACATTTTTTTTAAATATTTTATTTATTTATTTGACAGATGGAGATCACAAGTAGGCAGAGAGGCAGGCAGAGAGAGAGGAAGCAGGCTCCCTGCTGAGCAGATAGCCCCATGTGGGGCTTGATCCCAGGACCTTGGGATCATGACCTGAGCCAAAGGCAGAGGCTTTAATCCACTGAGCCACCCACGCACCCTGGGCAGGTGAATTTCTAAATAACTTATTTTTCTTAGTATTCTTTTTTTTTGAAGATTTTATTTATTTTATTTGACAGGCAGGGATTACAAGTAGGCAGAGAGGCAGGCAGAGAGAGAGAGAGGAGGAAGCAGGCTCCCTGCTGAGCAGAGAGCCCGACGTGGGGCTCGATCCCAGGACCCTGGGATCATGACCTGAGCCGAAGGCAGAGGCTTTAACCCACTGAGCCACCCAGAAGCCCCTTTATTAGTATTCTTAACATTGTGTTAACATTGGAATTAAGCAACTGCCATAAATCTCTGTATGCTTGTCATTAATAGTACGGCTCCCAAATAGGATATCAGATATTGGCTATTTTATAAATCATATGGCCTTGTCTGCTTCCTTCAAGTATACTATAATCTTTTCAAAGGTGGAGAGTATGTCCTCAACATCCATCACAGTGCCTGTAACCTGTGCACAACACCAGTAGCCTATAAAGGATACACAGTTAATACTGTATCCCATTACATATGTGATTGTTTAATGTACATCAGATGGTAACCACAATAATTTACACATCTGTTAAGCAGCAGAACTAACAGATACTTTGAGTTGTTTCATACTGAACTGTGGTTTGATTTAATGAGTCCATACAAAAGATTATACTTTGTAAAATGACTTTTCTTTCTGGAGTTTATGGTTTGCTTAAGGAACAAAGATACATGGGAAACCAACAGATATTTTAGTTGCTAATTATATTAACTGAAGGTTGAGTATGGGAGATAGGAAACACAAGAGACAGAGAGAAAGGAAAAATCAAAGGGAAGTCTGGGTCGGCGGGGAGGAGTTCATGGTAGAGCAGTCCAACCACTAAGTAGCCGCTGGATGTGGACAGAGCAAAAAACAAGGCCTATTATGTGGGAGGAATAAACCGACTAAAAGCAAAGATGGCAGGCTGGGTCAGTGTAGTGAAGGAAGAGGTGGAAATACATATGGAAGAAATAAGAAACTAAATGCAGAAAACCTTCATAGCATGCCATTTGATGCTAGCCTATACACATGTTCCTGAACGAAGATCTGAGAGAACAGAAGGGTTGTCTGGGTTGGAAAAACAAACAGAAGGGACTCAAAAGGTCCTGCCAGAAGGAAGAAAGCACAACAGTAGCACAAAACTAAGAAAGGTCGAAAGCCAGCTGGCCTCGCATCTTGTTAGTTATCAGAGCTCAGGTTGATGCGAGCCCTGAGAGTAGGTCTGGGCTCAGGAGACTAGACCTCGGGTGACAGGCGAGAAAGGGCTCTCCGGTGTGTGGAGAGAGTGGTCAGAGAAGAGAGCTAAGCCAACGTGAGGCAACGGAACATTTTGTACCAAGAAAGAAGCTAGACTGGTCTCAGCACCAAGAAGCTCTTTAGTAAGACTCAGCAATGAAATGGTCTAACTAGCTCTTCCCCAGCATAAAACCGGGGCCTAGACAAATCTAAACAAGGATGTCCTTACAATTAGGATTCATCAATACAGAAGATTTCTGACTGAACTGAGAGTCATACCTGGGCAGATTGTTTCTCAAATTTCCACTGGGACAGACTGTGGGAGGAGCGGAAGGAATCTTGAAAAGCAGGCTCATGTCTCTTCAGCATCTAATTCTCTTTCTTATTGTCCTGTGTCTGTTACCATGGCAAGTATCCAGAAAAGTAGGGTAACTAGATCTTGACAGTGTGGAAGAAAGGTTAGTTTGGCAATTACTAAGCAGGATAAAGCACAGAAACTCAGTTGCTGGTCTCCTACAAAATATCAGCTCTTGGGTGATAAAGCCAGGGATCAGAGTAATTAAATATATAAACAAGCAAACAAACCAATGGCAATAAGAGATCAATGCAAAAAAGGAACTCAAAGAAATGTGTATCTACCTCAGGCTGGGGAACGAGTACAAGGAGTAAAGATTATCTCCTTGGTTTTGAAGATGAGAATAAAAAAGTGGGATGATTACAAGAGGACTTGGTTTAGTAAAATCTGAGTTTTGTTTGGGACACGTTAATGTACGAAGGAAGTCCCTAGGGTAGTGAGTTAAAGGTAGGAGTCTTGCTTTCGGACTTGTCACGAAGGCCAAAGATCTGGATTTAGGAGTAAGTATAATGTGGAACCTTGGGGAAACAGGAAATACAGAGCCCAGCCAGAGAGTGGAGATGAAATGGAAATATCCACAGAAACAACATCAGTTAAAGTGCCAGGTACGCTTCAGTTTTCTGACAAGCTGCCCATTCAAGTAGAATCTCCTCTAGAGCAAAACTGCTGTGTCTCATTTATCTTTATGTGCCAAGCTCCTGACACAGTGCCTGGTCTATAGGAGATCATCAACAAGGTGTATTGCACTTAAATCAACAACAACAAAAAAAGGGACGTGGGGTTGTATTGTGTTCCATCTCACAAAACTCCTTTTCAGGGTTCAATCCTCATCCCACCACACAAGGAATGTCTTCTTCTCTGGCTTCACCTGCCACTGCTCCCCAAGGCCCATGTTATGCTGTGGCTACCCAAGTTCATACAGATAAATCACTTTGTTTCAAACTGCATGTTATCTATATGGTGTTTCTGCTAACAGAATCTATGTCCCTGCCCATTCCTTTATGTAGCTAACTCCTATTTTTCCATCAGTTTCATCTCAAATGTGGATTTCTTTAGGAAGACTTCCTTATTGCTCACCTAGTCTGACTTAAAAGTGTTATGCTGGAGCTGCTTCATACAGGCTGTGCCAGCCAATTGTGCATGTTTCTTTCCAGGTCTATGTTCAGTGGTGTCAGGCTGACAGACTGAAATCATCCATGGTAGAAGTATTTGCACCATAGGAATAATCAACTGCTACAAATTGGGGTTAGGGGGTTAGGGTTTTTCCTCCACAGAACTAATTGTTAAACATTTACCAGCACATGCTGCTTAAAATCCCTTTTATTATCTTAACTTCCTATAAATCATCTTGCCATAAATATTATCCCAATGTCCTAAAATGATCTATTTACTTCTCTTTCTAAACCTTAAGTTTCTTATAGATGTTGTATCCTCAGCTTCCATCACATATACTAAGCACTCAAAAATGTCTATTAAATAAATCATAAGAATATGATTGGTTCTATTTTATTGATGATATGGAATTTTTTAGCTCTGAGTTATATCCTAATTCTGATTAAGCTTACTATAGAGCCTCAGGATAAAGAGACCAAGTGGCTTTGTCCATTTTCCTACAGGTAAGAGTTACAGCTATGAGAGTAAATGAGTTATTTTCAGAAAAATCATATATTGAGAATAGCAAAAAAATCCAAGGATTGAACATTAGAAAACATCCAGATCAGGAGGCATTGGTGGGGTGAAGAAAAATAGAGAAGATGGGGAAAGCAGAAATGAGGGAACAGAGAAGGCAATAAAAGGTATATTCAGAGACATCAGTATGACACATCTGGTGGGAGAGAAAAGATTCCGGAAGATGGGGTTAGTCAATTATTAAATACTACCAGCTGTAACTGACAACCCTCAACGAGGAATAACTCACCCAATTTTCAGCACCAACACTGAAGACAGACCAGGATCGCATGATCACAAACAGGTTTTAAGATTATACACAGTGGTTTTCATTATTTTATTAAATAGAAAGGAAGGACTTAAGAACTGTTCCTGAGAAACAGTTTTAATCTTAAATAAGTAGCACAGATACTGGTGGGATTATAAAATGAGTACATGCATATACACACAGATACATTCGCATATTCACACATATACACACATACATACATGGAAAGTTTGCTTCATTGGGAAAATTATTTATCTTCTCATGCTATTTTAGTGATAGAAAGAAATTTAACATTGATATTTATTTTTAAATGTCATAAAATATCAAAGTAATAAACTAATTTAACTTTCAAATGATTTTTCTTCATTTTTTTTTTAAGATTTTATTTGTTTATTTGACAGACAGAGATTACAAGTAGACAGAGAGACAGGCAGAGAGAGAGGAGGAAGCAGGCTCCCTGCTGAGCAGAGAGCCCGATGCGGGACTCGATCCCAGGACCCTGAGATCATGACCTGAGCCGAAGGCAGCGGCTTAACCCACTGAGCCACCCAGGCGCCCGATTTTTCTTCATTTTTAATTGTGGTAAAATACACATAACAAATTTACCCTCTTATAATTTTTAAGTGTACAGATCAGTAGCATTAAGTGTATTTATATTGTTGAGCAACAAATCTTTAGAATTTTTTGATCTTGCACAACTGAAATCCTTACCCATTAAATGACAATTGCCCATTTCCCCTCCCCCGGCAACCACTATTCTACTTTGTTTCTATGAGTTTCACTTCTCTTGGTCCCTCATGTAAGTGGAATTAGACAGTATTTTTTTGTGGCTATCTATTTCACTTAGCATACTGTCTTCAAGTTTCAGCCGTGTTATAGCATGTATCAAAATTTCCTTCCCTTTTAAGACTGAAGAATATTCCACGTTATGTTTATATACTACATTTTGTTTATCTGTTCATCTGTTGATGGGCTCTTGGGTTGTTTCCACTTTTTGGCTATTGTGAATAATGCTGCTATGAACATGGGTATGCTCAAATGGAAATTTTAAATTATTTTTCTTAGTAGTTATAAGTGATAATTATAAGTCGGCAAAACCAGAAACCAATAAATCAGACATTATGCTCTTGGCAATAGACTAATAAAAGTTTCTATATAAAGTAAAAACAGTTTAAGAGTCTTTACCAAGTTCAGTATGAAATACTATGTACTTGCCAGAAATATAATTAGAAGAAACTTTTAGAAAATGAAAATAATATGCGTTGGTTTTACATACATTATATTTGTAGAGACTCTAAATTTCACTAAATTAGTTGAATAATTAAAAGCTAAAAGCAGATATAACACCACTGCTTTAAAATTACTCAGTGTAACACAGGAGATATTTCCTATTGATCACTATAACTAAATCGCCTCAAAATAAATGACCTGAAAATACCTTAAGAAACATTCTGTAGGGTTTTTGGACAATAGAAGCTGAAGACTTTTTTTTTTTTTAACTGTATATATTGAATAATAGAAATGATTTAAACATATGGTTAGTTCTGCAGCTTATAAGTTCTATAACTTAGCAGATGGTTAATACTAGGTTTGAAAAACTGAAATGACATTTCTCAACAGCTTAAGATATCATGTGATCTTATTTACCTGTTCAATGACTGCTGCATCTTTCTAGAATGTAAAGTGCACGTCATGGCTATAAGAGGCAAGACTATGGAAAATACTTATTAAATATAAGAAAAGGGAGTGAAACAACCATAATGATTTACCACAAGAATAATAAACACTGGTTACCATAAGGCCTTTAAATATAAGTATAGTAATGCACCAGTCTAATTGCCTTACAGATCCTATTAACTCTTGTCCCTCCTGCCCTTGTGTGTGTGTAAGTCTTCCTCTAAGGCAAGGAGACTCAACACTAATGTTCATTACTCTGGTTCTCCCAACCCCACATGTATGATAAAGTTCTATGCCTCTAAAAACAATGAAATATCTAAGAAGAAAAACACCCTGCCCTAAGCCCGGCTCATGTGCTTACTAGAAAATTATCTGGCTGGATTTTGATATGGCCACTGAGAAAAAAATATTTTAAAATCTTAACCACCCATAGTCTGCATATTTTAATTTTTTAAGCATAGAGTCTTAAGTGTAGATTTTTTTTCTTACAAGGAATAGACAAGAGGTGCACAAAAATCAATTGCATTGTTCAGAGGAATGAGTAATAGTTATAAAAAGGATTACTCACTGATATAAATTAGCAAAGAAATTCAATTTGATAGAGGAAAAAAATCAAGATTATTAAATATGTAAGTCTATTCTCCCCATCCAGAGTAGTTATGTTCTATAAAATTGTTATGAATTCTGAACTATTGCTCTTAGGAAAAAGACGAGGCTTCGGTGAGCCTATGCCACAAAATGTTCTTCAACCAAAATGCCCCTTGCTTTATATAGGTTCATTTGCCAATGTCTCATCGGTATTGAAAACCTGTTCTTCTACATAACTCTTTTCCCGTATACCACTTTGCAGGTAGCTTTTAAATTCTTCTGCAGCATCCTCATCTGCAAGTTTAACGTTTTCCCCATCCTATCGTCTTTTGAAATGTGGGAGACAGTCAGCATTAGGCAAGAATGGCTAAACATTTTCCTGACCCTGAGTAATGGGACCATAAATGTCTTTGGCTTTCAGCCTCACAACAATACTATCCACTACATTTTTTAACTCAGTTGTCATCTTGTGAATCCACAAAGACAGCCACTTTGCATGGTTTCTTCACATTCCGTAGATGCTACTTTAGCGCTTTCTGGAGCAGCCTAGCATCAGATTGGATAATTTCTTCTTCCTTTTTTCTGACTATAAACTGTTGTTGATCCATTAATATTGAACTCCTACCTAAACACAGGTTATCTAACATCCAGATTATCTCCATTAGGCACACCACTGTCTACTTGCATGAGACAGTCTTCGGCACTACATCTGGGGACCATTTTAAACAATGAAATCATCACCAAAAAGTGTAAAATACAAAACCAAAATGAAACATCCTGTTCAATAGGCTACCAGAAGGATATCTATTTACAGGGAGAATGGGAAAAAGAAGGAAGAACATCCTCATTTTCAACACCTGCTGCAAAGTGTAAGTCAGGTGGGCCACTCAGATTTCCTGCAGCTCTGCACATGTCTGAGGATGATGGTGAAAGCCCTGGAGTATTCATTTTGGGGCTACAAGTAAAGCTTAACGTGTAGGTGAGTTCAAAAATATGGAATTAACAAATAACAAGAAATCGACTGCATCTCATAAAGAAAAATTGTAAGCCTGTCTTTGCAAGCAGGGCTGACAGAATTACATCAATGTGGCAGAAAATCCTAAAGCAAAATTGAGCACTTAAAGAGATGAGAGTATCTAGATGTGGTTCTAAGACACTCTTCACTTACCACAAGGATCTGCCTTCTTTAGTGTTTTTTTTTATTGTGATTACCTATAAGTTAATTAATTTAACGTCAATTGAAAAATCAAAGTCAGTCACAGTGTCCTGATATATGGACAGAATAGCGGCACAAAACTAATGCTCATTCCAATTCTAGCTCTCTTGCAGTAAATTCACCTGAAAATAGAGTGATAAACACTAGTACACTTTGGCAAAAGCTCTTGGAAATGAACAACACCACACAAGAAACAGAAGAGAAGCAGAAAAAGAAAAATGTATGTATTTGCCATTTGTCAGAGCTGAGAATCTAAGAGAAAGGGGAAAAGAGCGCTAACGTTTAACAAATCCTGTCTTAGCTGTCAGGGATTTCAGTATTCCCATTTTACAAAGAAAGAAAGTTAAAGTCGGGGAATAGCGTCCTCGAGCCCACAGTCATAACCACGATTCGAACCTGTAGTTATATGAGTCGAACACAAGGGGAAATTCTTTCCAAACAATAGCTTAAGACTGATCTAATTTAAGAGACAAATTAGCTTCTGTTTGGGAGTATGTAGAAGGATCTAGGAGTAGAAGGAGGAGTTGGAAATGGACTTACTCGCTGGCCCCACCTTTATTCCATTCTTCCTCTACCTTTATTTTTTGTGAGCCCTGACTCCCTGATTCGTGGAAGCTACATTATCAGGACTCTTTGCCCTGTGCCTGCCACGAGGGTTTAGCCTATGGGAGGTACCAGCAGAAGAGGCCAAGGCGATCCTCGTAAGTATTAAGTCGTCTAAATTGTTCATAGTTCAAAGAGGTGGGCACAGTGAGCAGTCTGCAGCTGAATGAATACACGGGAACAAAGATACCTTGCAGCATTGTTCTGAGGGTTAAATATTAAAATACTGTATATGAAATGGACTGTGGGAATCATCAAAACTAAGTAATTGCATAGTAATTATTTTATTTTTATTTAAAAATTCAGACAAAAATGAAAAACTTTACAATAGGAAAAGCGAAATGACATAAGATCAACAACAAATCGCAGAATTGTGAGTGAACTGGAAACTTCTCCTGTCTACTTTTTTTTCACTCTACAAAGTTAGTAGAGTCTCATCAAAAATGACAGTTCAGTCAGTCCTGTGAAGTCTTCCCACCCCAGGTTCTGCCAGACCCCAGGCCGAGGTCACTTTAGTCAAGCTACAGACCCCAGGTTAAGTGTGAGTCTGAGGAACTTGAGCTCTGTGGCCTTTAATCTCCCTGACAGGAGGAGAAGCTCTTCTTGCTCTTTTCTCTCCCCATGTATCTATAATCCAGAAACTCAAAGAAATAATTTTTAAAGTCTAGAGGGGCTTTTTCTGTTTTTTTTTTTTTCTTTTCTTTTTAAACAGCAGTGTCATGGTAAAACTGATGTCAAATAAACTGGACATACTTGGGTGTACAATTTGCTAGGTTTTGACATATGTATAAACCCATGAAACCATCAACACAATCAAGATAATGAGTATACACACACAGAAGTTTCCTTGTACCAAAAAAAAAAAAAAAAGCTTCCTTGTACACTTTTATCCTTTCCTCCTACCAACCCCCATCCTTCCTGCCATGCAAAACTGATCTGCTGCTTTTTGTTACTAAAAATTAACCTGCGTTTTCTAGAATTTTATATAAATGAAATCATCCAGTATGGTTTTGTTTTTCCTGCTTTTCTCATTCAGTACAATTTTTTGAGATTCATCCATGTGGTTGTGTATTTCATTAGTGCATTACTTTTTATTGCTGGGTGCTATTCGATTGCATGGACTTAACACAATTGTCTGTTCATTATATTTCATATTAGGTTCGCATTTGTGTTGTGACCATTTTTGGGCATGAGCACATTCATATACAAGTTTTGTATGGACATTGTTGGGAAACGATGATCTACAGATATTTTTGCTGTTCTGCCTGGTCAGGGTTTTCTGAGCAAAGAACACTAGCTTTTGGGTTTGGAGATAACTAAGTAGCAAGCCTAAAGATAGAGACAACCAGAGAGATAGGAAGTCTTATCTCTCCCTTAGACCATCGTTCATTTCTGTTTCAAAGGGTAATGTACCTAGAGGCTTTCTTTGTCCTTCCTGGAGAGAATTTGCTTACATTTCTATACACTCCAGAGAAAAGTTTGCTCTCTCTCCAGAGGAGAGAAATGGGTATATTTGCCCACTGTTCTATGTAAAATCTGAGATTCATAACTTCCAAGCTCCTCTCCTGCGGTGCAAATCCCTGTCCATGCACAGAAACTTTAAGTCTTCATTGTGTTAGTTCATGAAATATTGGGGTATGGAGAAATGGCACTGAGATGCTCTGTGAGTAAATCATTGTTTTGTCTTTTGACTCAGCAACTTTGTATTTCCCACCAGCATAAATAAATATCAATATAAAAATTTAATTGGCATGTGCATTTATTTCTCTTGGATAAACAGCTGGAAGTGGAATAGCTCTACCACATGGTACGTACATATTAAATTTTTAAAGAAATTAAAGTGTCTTTAAATTGTCTTACCAAATGAATATAACATTTTACATTCTCACCAGCAAGCAGTGTATCAGGCTTCTCGTTTCTTCTCATCTTCTCCAACACTTGATACTGTCAATCTCTTACTTCACTCACTCTAGTAGATGGGTAGTATCATCTTGTTGTGATTTGCATTTCCCTAATGGTTAATGATATGAAGTATCTTTTCATGTGCTTACTTGTCATCTGTAAATCTTTTTGATGATATGTCTGTTCAAGTGCTTAGCGCTTTTCAAAATTTAATTGGGTGGTTTGCCTTCTTATTTTTGTACATACTCTAAGATACAAGTCCCTTGTTAGATGTGTATTTTGCAAATATTTTCTCATTAAGGGGTTTGTTCATAACAGAGTCTTTTGGAAAGTTAAACAAAAAATTAATTTGGAGTCCAATTTATTGGCTTTTCTTTTATAGTTTGAGATTTGGCCCTGTTTAAAAAATCTTTGCCAAACTCAAGATCACGATTTTCTACTGTATCTTCTTCTAGAAGTTTTACAGAATTATATTTTAAATTTAGGCATATGATTAATGGTGAGCTAATTTTTATGTACGTGCAATGTATTTATGTCTAACATATGGATCCCCAAGTTATTTTTTTTTACTATTTTGCAAATGCGTATCCAATTATTCCAGCACCATTTACTGAAAAGACTACTTTTCCTGCATTGCATTTTTGTTAAACATAAGTTATCCATACATGTGGGACCTGTTTCTTAACTCTATTCTCTTTCATTAATCTAGTTGTCCATCTTTATATCCCAATGCTACATTATCTTGATAATAGTAACTTTACAATAAGTCTCCAAACTAGTTAGTTAGCTCATTAACGTGTGTGTGTGTGTGTGTGTGTGTGTGTATGCGTTTGTGTGTGTATAACTTGTTTTGCTTATTCTGGATCTTGGCAACCATAGGAACTTTAGAATTAGCTTGCATTATTTATTTTAAAAAAGACATTATATTTTGACTGGGACTACATTGGAACTATACACCAATTTGTGAAGAACTGACATCTTAACAATATTTTTTTTTTTTAAATGACCTTTGACTATTTTTTTTTTTAAAGATTTTATTTATTTATTTGACAGAGAGAGATCACAAGTAGGCAGAGAGGCAGGCAGAGAGAGAGAGGGGAGGAAGCAGGCTCCCTGCTGAGCAGAAAGCCCGACGCGGGACTCGATCCCAGGACCCTGAGATCATGACCTGAGCTGAAGGCAGCGGCTTAACCCACTGAGCCACCCAGGCGCCCGACATCTTAACAATATTAAGTCTTCTGACCCATCAACACATTGTGTCTCTACAATGTTTAAGTCTTATGCTTTCTCTCAATAGTGTTTTCAGTTTTCAGTATATAGGCCTACACAACTTTTATTAGCTTTATCTCTAAGTAATTTGTATTCTGGTGCTGTTATATTGTCTTCCAATTTTAATTTTTTGTTGCTAGTATATAGAAACAAAACTGATATTTGTATATCAATCACATATCCTATAATCTAAACATATTCCTTTTTGATTAGTTACATTTTTATAACTTCTTAGTTACTTCTTTATAGATTTCATAGCTCACTGATGCCCCCCCTTTTTTTCCCTATTTCCTCTTCATTTTCATTTTGGGTAGTTTCTACAGTGAAGTCTTCAACTCATTCATCTCATCTTCCTCAACGTTTAACCTGTGCATATTTATTTCAATGTACTAATCACACGGTGTATTTTTCATTTCAGACACAGTATTTTTCATCTCTGGATATTCAATTTGGATCTTTTTGATATCTTCATGTTTCTACTTAAACTTTCGAAGATAAGGCATACAGTTATAATTGGCCAATGTGCTTGTCCGTTAATTCTAATACCTGTGTTATTTCTGAGTCAGTTGTTATTGTTTAATTTTCCTCAGTATGAGTTGCATTTTCTTGCTTCTTTGCTTGCCTGCTAGTTTTTAATTGGATAACATAGATGGTGAATTTTACCTTGTTGGATGCAGGATATTTTTGTACTCATATAAATATTCTTGAGTTTTTTTGGGGGGGGCGGGGGATACAGTTAAGTTGTTGGGCAACAGTTTGATTCTTGCAGGTCTTCCTTTTTTGAGATTTGTAAGGCAGGGCCAGAGTCATATTTTGTTTAAAATCAGTTCCCTCTACTGAGTCAAGACTATTCTGGGTACTCTATCCATTCTATCCACTACCCACTCTGGGTACTCTGTCCACTTTATCTCTGTGAATTATGAAATCTAGTCTGGTTTGTAGGTCTGTTCCTAGTCCTGTAGTGAGCATTTGTACTATTCCCTCTAATGGCTGGTTATTCTACAGCTATGACACATGGATGTATTTTCTTGCATGTATGTACTTATTATTATGCCACTGAATACTGAAGAGATAAACAGATGATCTCTGGAGCTATCTGTACACATCTCAGAAATTTGGCATTCTCTCCTACAAACAAATTTTCTTGGTGTCCTTCAATCAACAGCCTGCCAGCCACTGTGGGTTTTTGTTTGTTTGTTTGTTTGTTTTTTCCTTCTCTGTGAGTCCCAGTCTGGAAATCATTGTAAGACAATAGCCTAGAACAATTGCAGAACACCTCGTTTTTTTCCCCCATATCTCAGGAATCATTTTACTTTTTGCCTGATGTCCTGTATCTTGAAAAAAAAAAAATCATTGTTTCACATATTGTATCCAGTTTTCTGTTGTTATGGTTTCTCATAAGAAGGTCAGTCTGGTCCTTTTCCCTTGTCCTCTCAGTTCTGTTTGTTTTGCTGGGGGAATTAAGTAACATTGCCAGAAAGCGCCTTCCTTTGATTTTATGAGAATTTTCAGCAGTTTTAGACTTACGTCTTCATAGATTTAAACCTAAAAGAAAAGATTCAACTCCTTTCCTAGTGACTGAAATAAGGATAGCTAGAGTAGCTACTATCCCCAGTAGACTGAACTTAAATTGAACTTGGCATCAGTCAGGTAACTATCTTGAAGCAATCACTGTGACTTAGGGGTTGCTGTATTCTGCTTGGGACAGCCTGCATCCCTGTCAACTCTGGGTTCAGGGTGCACATAATAGCACCTCACCACATGGGTTGACAGGCAGGTAGAAATTCCTCCCCAGGAGATAATCAGATAATTGCAAGAAGGGCAGATGGATGGCTATGTGGAGAAAAGCAAAATACAACAACAACAAAAATGGTGTCTATTATATGGTTCTTACACTTATTATGAGACGGTAAATAGAGGAAGCTTACTTTAGTCATTTGAATAAAAAGTTCTAGGTCTTTGTTTTATTTTTTGTTTTGCTTTTGAGTCATTTTGTTAACAGTTATAGCTTCATAATAATTCAACTGACCTAAATTAATTCTCTGGTTCAACATTATAAATGCTCTCTGTTCAAGACCATAAATTAAGTAAACTTTTATTAATAAAATATTCTTAGTGCAGGGGTGCCTGGGTGGCTCAGTTATGTTAAGTGTCTGTGTTTGGCTCAGGTAATGATCTCAGGGTCTGGCATAGAGCCCTGCGTTGGGCTTCCTGCTCGGCGGGAAGCCTGCTTCTCCCTCTCCCACTCCCCTGCTTGTCTTCCCTCTCTTATTGTGTCTTCCTCTGTCAAATACATAGGTGGAATCTTAAAAAAAAAAAATCCTAATTAGGTGAAAGCTTTAAAAAAATATTCTTGGGGCACCTGGGTGGCTCAGTGGGTTAAAGCCTCGGCCTTCAGCTCAGGTCATGATCTTGGGTCCTGGGATCGAGCCCGGCACCAGGCTCTCTGCTCAGCAGTGAGCCGGCTTCCCTCCCCCCTCTCTCTCTCTACTTGTAATCTTTGTCTGTCAAATAAATAAATAAAATCTTAAAAAAAAAAAAAAAAGGCAAATCCTTCCTTAAAAAAAAAAATTCTTGGGGCGCCTGGGTGGCTCAGTGGGTTAAGCCGCTGCCTTCGGCTCGGGTCATGATCTCGGGGTCCTGGGATCGAGTCCTGCATCGGGCTCTCTGCTCAGCAGGGAGCCTGCTTCCCTCTCTCTCTCTCTCTCTCTGCCTGCCTCTCCGACTACTTGTGATTTCTCTCTGTCAAATAAATAAATAAAATCTTTAAAAAAAAAAATTCTTAGTGCTGTGAAAATAATACTGAAAACAATGAGTCCTTGCCTTTATGTTTAGTCTATACTACATGTTTGCATCATTAAAAAATTACTTAACTTCTCAATATTTCTGTTTTCACTTCCATAAAATAAAAACTCGTGATTTGCTTTGTATTAAAGACCAAAAATACTCAAACATATAGCCATTGCTAGTAAGGATTTTGAACATTTATCTTCTCTTAAATTAAAGTCACCTATCTTTTGTAGACTAATGGATTTCACACTGCTTCTTGTGATTAAAGCAAATAAGGTAAAAATGCATATACTCCATCCCTAATTTGTATTTCTAAGGAACATATGAGTAAGTAGATATATCCTATGGAAAATATCATTATCATCCAAGTATATATTACTTACTTTTCAATGATCTTTTCTACATTTTCTAGAGTTGCTTTAAAAGCATGATCACCATTAAAATACAGCTTAAAAAGTGTTATTCAATACATTTTTTCTTTTTTTCTTTTTTTACCATGAATGAGTAACAAGTAATCAAGCAGCTTATATTAGAATCTTTTCCATCTTCCAACTCCAGCTGTTTAAAGTGGCATGAAATTCATTTGGAAACTTTCAGAAGTATAGGACTAAGTGTTCTCTAAATCAAAATTTTGCGACATAAATAAAGGTATCTCTGCCTGGCCTTCCAAACAAAGCAATACCCACCTACTGGGAAGTGCTAGCTGGGAGTTACCACACTGGATGCACTTAATTTACACCTGGCCTGCTTCGCCTCACAAACCATCCCTGATTGCACGCAGGTATAGTTACATAAAGTTTGAATGACTTTTTTTTTTTTTTTTGATGCATCAGTGCATCATTTCACATATGCTTAAGCTTTCTGGTTGTCCTCTATTATTTTCCTAAAATGTTAGTTCTTTGAAGAAAATGATATGGTAGCTCATCAAGTTAAATTGAATAATCCTTTTCATACTGATGACTACATCAATGCAATCTAAATGATTTTATTATTTCTCATTTTAATTGGATAGTGTTGATTTGCCTCTACTTAAATTTTAAAACTACCTAAAACTCTTTTCAAAGTTTTATAAAAGAGTTCTTAATTATAGGACTATTACCGACTCAATTTACAAAGACAATGAGTCAGAATGATGGTTGGTAAAACAATTAGTACTATTTTCTGGTTTCTCTTAGCTAGCTACATGATGTGATTTTATTTTTCAAGATATTGTTGCAAACTTTCCTTATTTACTTCATCTGACCACAGTGTCAGTTGAGCTGAGTAGTTGCAATTCAGGGACTAACAGATAACCTTAAAAAGAGTGTGTTTATTTGTTATACAAACTTACTACTTGGCATATTTTAAATAACCAGTCATTAAAATATTAATAGGTTATTATTTAGTAAATTCACTTAAAATTAAAAATTAAGCACTCAGAGTTGACATTAGAGACCCCAAACTTCCTTCTCAATAGATTAAATCTATACTTTGTTAAAAAGCAATCATAGATATGACCAGGAATTCCAATTATGGCCACGGTGAAAACTCAAAGATCAGATTTACACTGACATTTGAAATAGCTAAAAATCAGATCTCAGCCAAAGAAGGAAAGTGATGCCTAAGAGTCAGGAAACAAATAAGGTAAGCCCTACTACTGCTCCAAACCATTGCCTTGAGAACATTTCTAGACTGTGATCATAGAAGGGGAACACAGGCAGAGTCTAGAAGAGTCTGTAATTGAAGAGATGGAACTGAGAGTCTTTGGAGACCAAGGAAGCTAGAGTTCTAAGGACAGAGAACCAGAGATGAGAGAGCTCTAAAACAAAGAAACAAGAGTTCTGAAGAGAAGGCTTCCCTCTAGTACTCAAAAACTAAAAAAGAAAAGTGATACGATCATTATTTCCTTATGCATAAAAAAATCATTCGACAATATTCACCACCATTCACCATAAAAAAAAAATCCTCCAACAAACTAACAGAGAAGGGGGGGTTCCTTACCATTGACAAAGGGCATCTATAAATAATTTTATAAGTAGCATCATGCTTATAGGTGAAAGACTAAATGCTTCCTCTCGAATATTAAAAACAAGACAAGGAAGTCCGCTCTCTCAGGAAAAAGAAAGACACAGTATCCATATTTGAAAACAAAGATAAGTAAAGCTGTCTTCACACAGAGATGCCCATTGTTATGTATGTAAAAATTCCATAGAGTCTATCAAAAAACAAAAACAAACAAACAAAACAAAACAAAAAGAATTAATAGGTGAGTTTATCAAGGTTGGAAGATAAAAAAATAAACATAAAGTACCATGTTGTATGTCTATATACTAGCAATGAACAAACAAAAATTGAAAGTGGAAGGGATACAAGAAAGACAACTGTTACGTTTCTCAGAAAATGTATGAGCTTCAAAATAATAAGCATTACTGTTTTTATAGTTCATAATAAAAGAGATGCATATTGGAAAAAACTCTGAAATTAAAAATCAATACCATAGCATCAAATGTGAAATAATTAGGGATGAATCTAACAAACAGTATGATAAAGTCTATATCCTGAAAACTAAAACACACAGCTTTGGGAACTCAGAGAAGACGCAAGTAAATGTAATGATACAGCATGTTGGTGGATCATCAGACCCACTATTGTTAAGACGTCAGTTTTCTACAAATTGACAAGTAGATTTGATGCCATACCAATTAAAATCTCTGCAAGCTTTGTTTTAGAACTTGACAACCTAAATTTACAATCACATAGAAATATAAAGAACTTAAAATGAACAAAACCAACCTTGATAAAGAAAAACAAAGTTGGAGGACCAACACTATCTAATTTCAAGACTTAGTTTAAAGCTATAATAATCAAGACAATCAAATAATTAAGATTTGGTATACATATAGAGAAATAGATGAATAGAACAGAATAGAGAATGTGGCAATAGACTCACATATATATGGACACCTGATTTTGGACAAATATTCATAGTCAATCATTAGAGAAAATATAGTGATTTCAACAAATGCTGTTGAGCAAGTGGATATCCCTATGTAAAAAACAAACAAACAAACAAACTTTGATCCATAACTTGCACCATATACAGAAGTTAGCTTAAAATGGACCATACTGCTAATACATTAAACCATAAACCTCTAGAATAAAACATAAAAGAATACTTTTGTGACTTTAGGCAAAGATTAGATTAGATACAACATCGAAAGCATGACCCATTAAAAAAAACTTGATAAATTGGACTTTCTAAAATTAAAATCCCCTGCTCTTTGAAAGACACTGGGAATAAGAATGTAAAAACAGGGTATGGGACGCCTGGGTGGCTCAGTTGGTTAAGCAGCTGCCTTCAGCTCAGGTCATGATCTCAGCGTCCTGGGATCGAGTCCCACATCGGGCTCCTTGCTCCCCAGGGAGCCTGCTTCTCCCTCTGGCTCTGCCTTCCACTCTGTCTGCCTGTGCTCGCTCTCGCTCGCTCTCTCTCTGACAAATAAATAAATAAAATCTTTAAAAAAAAAAAATAAAAAAAAAAAAAATAAACAAAAAAAAACAGGGTATGTGCTATTGTGAGTGCTGTGAAGTGTGTAAGCCTGCTGATTCACAGACCTGTACCCCTGGAGCAAATAATACATTATATGTTAATAAAATTTTTTTTTTAAAAAAAGAATGTAAAAACAAATCTCAGGGGCACCTGGGTGGTTCAGTCAGTTAAACAACTGACTCTTGGTTTCAGCTCTGGTCATCATCTCAGGGTCATGAGATCAAGCCCCACCTCGGCTTCTGAGATCAGTGTGGAGTCTGCTGGAGATTCTCTCGGTCCCCCTCCCTCGGCCCCTTCCCTGGCTCATGTGTGTGCTCTCTCTCTTAAACAAGTAAATAAATAAATAGATAAAATCTTTTAAAAAGTAAAAAATAAAAACAAGTCACAGACAAAAGAACATATTTAAAAATTACATATCTGATGGAAAAAACTTGCAGCTATAATATATAAGACCTCTCAAAATTCAATAATAAGAAAATACCTCATCAATAATCAGTAAGAAAGTACCACATCAAGGGTGCCAAGTACACTGTTGGTGAAAATGTACAATAATACAACCATTTGGTAAAATAGTTTGGCAATTTATTAAGAAGATAAAAATATATCTATCTCACGATCCAGTTAGTCTACTAATAAGTATTTTCTTAAGACAAACGAAAGCATATGACCATACAAAGGCATGCATATAAATGCTCATAGTGGCTTTTCTTTCCCCCCTGCAATAGTCTGAAACTGGTTACCACCGTAGGATCCAACAATTAAATGGATAAACAAACTGTGGTGTATCTGTTCAATGGGATACTTAGAGCAATAACAAAGAATTAACAATTGATACACCTATACTGTGGGTGAATTTCAAAATAACTATACTGAGTAAAAGAACCTAGACAAAAAAAAGAGTACACAGTTCTTTTTAATGCCCAATTAAGGAATGTTCAATTCCTTTTAAACAAAATCAAGAGAATAGAAACTAACCTCAGTGACAAAAAGAATAATAGTGGTTGTCTGCAAATAGAGAGGGAGGAGCAGGGCTGCAAAGAAGCAAAAAGAAAATTTGGGGGATGAAATATGTGTTTACTGGTTATATACATACATCAAAAATATCAAATTACACAGTTATGATATGTGCTTTTTATGTTATGTCAGTTTTACATTAGTAAACTGTTTTTAAAATTAAATAAAATGAACAAATGAAAAAACAGGTAGAGACAGGAAATTACCAGGTCCAGATAACATGTTGGAGTTAGCTGAGCCTGAAGCTAGAGCTACCCAGCACTTTTTTTTTTCATTTTATTTTATTTTATTTTATTATTATTGTTTTTATTTCTTTTAAGCATAACAGAATTCATTGTTTTTGCACCACACCCAGTGCTCCATGCAATATGTGCCCTCCCCAATACCCACCACCTGGTTCCCCCACCTCCCGCCCCATTTTTAACTACTTACATTGTCCTCAGCACACTGTATTCTCACATTGTGTTCCTTCAAACACTCCTCTAACCCATTACAGATAACATCCATGCTTATGACCTTTTCTTCGTAAGCACTCCTGTCCCTGCTTTGACATCACCATCTAGGCCATCCCTGCAGGTATGGAAGGGACATGCTTGCCATTTTGTACATAACTTGTGTTCAATTATGATTTGTTGGCTGAATTGGTGACTGAATAAGTGAGTCCATTTTCAGACCAGAACTGAATGCAGTAAGTTTGCATGGTTTAGTAGTTTCTTAAGTTTGTGCATTCCTTTCCTCCTGTACTTACTCAACACATGAGAGACTTCCCTTGTTTTTCAGTATTATTGGTGAAATTCTGGCTAGGGAGAAAGGCAGAATCCTTTTGGCAAAGTGACTCTGAATTATTGTTAGGAAGTTTTTTCGTGCAGCAAAATACCCCACGAACTCATGTATCTGATGTAGAAATGCCACATTTTTTGGCATTCTCATGGTATTACTTCATTGTTTACTCAGGGAGAGATTCAAGTCATAGAGATTCAAGTGATACCCAGCACTTTTTACTTAAGTGTGTGAACAATCTTAATCTTTGGGCAGGTTGTTTTAGATTGGACCTCTTGTCAATAGAAAAAAAAAAAACTTAATTGATGTAAAATGTCCTTTTTTCTTATGTTCTGGGGTGAATCATCAGTAGTTGAAAATTATATCAATTACATTGAAAATTGACATAACCAATGCCACGTGGTATCCCAAAGCCTTGCCTTTGTATCTGCTTCATTGTTAGCAACCACAGGGATTCATTTCCCCTGTATCCCTGAGCTTGCAGTATCTACTTGTGATGAATCATTACCACTTTTGTCCTAACTAGGTTTGATTAGGGTTGACAGATTTAGCAAATAAAAATACAAATACTGCATGGAATGTACTTATGCTAAAATATTATTCATTCTTTATCTGAAATTCAAAATAACTGAGCCCTCTATTATTTATCTGGGATCTGTGGGTGAGATAAATAATCCCAAATGTGTGACAGTCTATATTCTGCAACCATTTTAGATACCAAACAGAAATCATTTTAGGTAGTTCAAGAGGAAGGAGACTAAATAAAGAGAATTCTATACACACAAATATGTTGACAGGTGGAACAATAAAGTTCAGGAACAGCCCCTTCTGTATCTCAACTGTTCCACTAGATTTCAGGAAAACTAGTCCTCAGGTCTGCAACTGCAGGCAACAAATTGCATTGGTCATGGCTACCTAAAGGCAACTAATGGATTAGGAGAAAATATTTGCAAACCACCTATCTGATAAGGAGTTAATATCCAAAACATACAAGGAATTTATTCAACTGAGTAGCCAAAAAATAAATATACAAATTTTAAAAAATGGGCAGAGGACACGAATAGAAATTTTTCCAAAGAAGACATACAAATTGCCAACAGATGCATGTTCGTCACTTATCATCAGGGAAATGAAAATCAAAACCGGAATTAGCTATCACCTCATACCCGTTAAACTGTTTACTCTTAAAAAAAAAAAAAAAGACAGGAGATAGCAAGTACTGGTAAGGATGTTAAGAAAAGGGAAACTTCATGCACTATTGGTGGGAATGTAAACCAGAAGATCCCCTATGGAAAACAGTATGGTGTTTCCTCAAGGGGTTAAAAATAGAACTACTACTATAGGAACCAACCTCTCACTTCTGGGCATATATCCAAAGGATGTAAAACCAGAATCTTGAAGAGATACCTGCACTCCCATGTTCACTGCAGCTCTGCATCATCTTCTGATTAGGACCCTCCTTTCTAGCTTCCTGTGCCCCAGCCATACTCAGTTATTCCCTACCTCCTGGAAACATCATTGACTCTGTCTCTGCATTAGTGTATGCTTTCTCACCACTGGACTGTCTTTTCTCATCCTTCTTCCCTAACTCTTCCAGCAGTATTCATTATTCACACTAGTCAAGGTATAGAAACAACTTGAGTGTCCATTGATAGGTGAATGGGTAAAGAAAATGTGATGTGTGTGTGACACATATACATAATGGAACGTCATTCACTTTTTTTTTTAGTTTGATTTTTAAATTTTTTTTATTATAGTGGACACACAATTTACAGGTTGACAACTTAGTGATTTGACAGGTTTATATATTATACTATGTTCACCATAGGAGTATCATTCACTCTTAAGAAAGAAGGAAATCATCTGCCGCAACATGGATGAAACTGGAGGCTAAGTGAAATAAGTCAAATAGAGAAAGAAATAGGCTGTCTGAACTCACTTACAGGTAGAATCTACAGAAAAGTTGAACTAAATAGAAACAGAGTAGAAAAGTGGTTGCCAGGGGTTGGCAGGTGAGGCAAATAGGGGGAAGTTGGTAAAAAGGTACAAAATTTCAGTTGTAATAAAAATAAGGTCTGAGGAGCTGATATTTAACTTGGCGACTATAGTTTATGATACTGTATTATACAATTGAAATTTCTTGTAAGAGTAGAAGATATATGTTTTCACCAAGAAAAAAGGGGCAAATATATGATATGATCAATGTATTAATTACCTCAATGGGAGGGAGATATTCTTTTCACAATATATACATACATCAGATCATGCTGTACACTTTAAATATATTACAGTTTTGTCAGTTGTACGTCAATAAAGCTAAGGGGGAGCAAGGCGCATGCTGAGTACATCATTTTATATGAATTCCAAAAACAAGCAGAGCAGATCTAAGGTGCTAGAAGTCAGAAGAGGGGTTACCTCTGAGGTTAGAGGATCAGAATTGATTGACACTTGATAGGAAACAGTGTTCTTCGGTGCTGAAAATATTCTGTCTTTATCAGGATGTTGGTTACATAGACGCACAGATAAATATTCATCAAGCTGTGAACCTAATATTATGGCGTATTTTATAGGATGCATGTTATATCTTAATAGAAAGGGTTTTCAAACCTCGTGTTTGCGGAAGCCCACATTCATATTCGCCACCACTGGAGGAAGAACAATATTCCCTTCTTTCCTGACCACTTTCAAAGTTCATGAAGTACTTCTTACTTGTGAAAATTTGAATCATACCCAGCAACAGATGCTGGGCAAGTCAGTTCCTAGAATTCTGACCCCACAGAACAGGGGATGGTGTAAAAGGTAACAGAAATAAATGCTGAGTACTCCTCACGGTGCTTTTGTCTTGGGGAAAGTTAATAAAAAGCAAAGAATAAAAAGTGTTCTAGAATACGGTACAACAGATGATATTTTAAAAATATTCCTTTTGGAATATCCTAGGATCCATAATTCAGATCGAAGAGAGGTAGATGTGTGTGTGTGTGTGTGTGTGTGTGTTTGTGTGTGTGTGTGTGTGTATTTTAATCAGGATTAGCAATGTGAAGGAAACATTATAACACATGGTTAGCTAGGGACTAGGATACTAAAATTATGAGTCCCTATACAATTGCATGATTAAAATTTAAATATTCTTAGACTGTGGGAACAACAATTCTAATTATACTTTAACTGAGCAAAACACTAGTGTTGATTCTCTAACAAGATTTTTATCGAAATGATAGAAAACAAAATGAAATAAAAATAACACATTTCAACAACTTTCTTATCATGACCCATGATATAAAATATATATACCAGATTTTTTTTTACTTTTCTTGTTTTCTTTACTCTGCTCAGAAATGTGAATGTACCATGTTTAGTTTCAAGCCTATCAATCTAGTTTTATGACCATTTTAATTAGCATGTTTTACTAGAGTGGAATATTTTGCATATTATAAAGTGTATTACCTTTAATGATATACTTTCAGGCTTTTCTTTAATTAAAAAAAAATCTGTGATTATATATGCCACAAACCAATAGTTCAATGTTCTATCACACCATATTACAATTATAAACTATATTCTATCACATAGAATCATAAGTGTTACAAGCCTTACAAAGTATAGTAAGAGTATTTTTTAAAGAGCTGTGGCTACTCCCCTGCTAATTTTCACTTTTCCTCGACCACCCCTACCGTTGCAATTTGTCATGTGTTCTCTGTCATCCTCCTATTATGGCCTAGACAACATTATCTGACAATCAAAGGCCATCTAGCCCTTTTTCATTCAGAAGCCTCCTCTTATGGTCTTAACTTGGTACAAATTTGGCATGTCTCCTTATGAGGAGGGACGTAGGATTACTCTTATAATAAAGACACTGTAATTCACCCCACCTGTCATTTCATCTTTCCCCACCTCGCCTGAGTGTGGGCACACGTTCATGCGAATACTGCGTTTTTACAGATCTCAGCATGGTCCTGAAGAGAAGAACACAGTCTCTCTAATCTAAACAAAGGCATCCTCCCCACCTTCCTCAAATAGCATATTTTGTGATTTCAAGTTCGCTGGTCATTTCCTTCTGATTTACAGTATACTGTGCTGTATGTGTCATCCAATAAACTCTTCATGAGAACATTTGCAGCAAGATTATAGGGGGGAAGAAAAGGCAAACTGAAAATTGCATTTACCAACGTCAAGGTCCTCTCTCTATCTTCTTAAAGACACAAACAAGAAAGTGGGCACGACCTACACATCACTAGCACCTTATTATAATACTGCAGTCATCTGACATTTTCCATACATCACTAGGGACTTTTTTCTGAGTTCAATGAGAGCATTTTCAAACACCTTCTAGAATGCAGCACTGCGTGTCTCAGAGCTACTACAATAATATCTGTAACTTTCCTATCTAAGCTTTTGTTTCTGCATCCTTTCTTGGGCCATGTGATACTTGGCATTCTTTCCCTAATTCTGTTTCTTTAGCAATCTCTAAATTCCTTCTGCAAAATATCCCTAATTCTACCCCTCTTCTCTGACCCAGTTCTCTTAAAACATTCAACACATGTTCCTTGAATGTTTTAGTATGTGCAGGTCATACCCACTTTCTTATTTGTGTGTTCTTTTTCTCCTTTTCTCGCTTACCTGACCCTATTCTTTCTTTTGTGGGAAGGATGGAAGAGGGAAGGAATCAAGGGTTAATTCTGGCCTATTAAGTCTTTCTTTGACCCTGGACTAACCACTGTACCTCTCTGGGCCTCAACTTCCTCACCTGTAAGTAAGAAAGGTAATTGGGTTGTCCTGTGATGTTACTGCTAGTTCTAGAAATTCTATAATTGCAAGAATCAGTAACTATAACCATACCATATGTCTATATCTATACCTATTTCCCTATTGCATTCTATTTCTTAGACTAAACTAGTATCAAACTTTTTTCCTCCAGCTGTAAATTCTATATTATATTGCTTATTTTGCTTATTTTTCTTTTACTTATACTTTTCAAATCTATTTTCTGTTTGTCTGAACTCCAGAGAAATCATATTGTATAATTTGTAAATAGCCTGCTTTGTAAGTCTGAAACCTGGGACTTCATTAACCTCCTCATTTTGTGAGCACATACGTATACATACATATATACACATGCATATTTTGATATATATACTCACTTTGGTGTCTCTGGAATCATAGCTGTCTATGTTCAAAGCCTAACCATATACTTCCCTCTCTGAACCATGGTTTCATCAAATGTGAAAATAGTGTTCCTACCTTAGAGCTGTGTTCTGAGGAATAAATCAAATAATTATGTACAGTGTTCAATGGAGTCCGAGTACGTAGTAGCTCTTAAACTGTTCCCTTTCCCCTCCTACTCATTATTTAAATGCTATTTCAAATGGAACATGTAACCAAGCTCCTGTGGCAAGCTGACTTTGTCTTCCACACTGGGCACTAGAACTGTGACTCTGGTGGAAAGATGGCATCCTTCAAATCCCTGGATCTATTTTTAATAACACCTGGAAGAGTTCTTTATTTGAAGATTTTCTGACAATGATAAAAGGATTTGTGGCAATGAGTAAATCTATTCTCTGTAAAGAAAACTACATAAAGCTTATTATTTGGTGGGTACGTCAGTTCCAGCTCACTTCCTGTTCAGTGAGGAACTGGTACATCACGTAGTCAGGGTAATTGAGGGGATAATACTTGTTTTGGCTCTTGCTGGAACCTCTTCTTGATTTTGTCTCATGCAGATTCCCCCTTCCTTGCTGAGACAGGACTCCTTCGTCTTCTCACCATGAAGCTGATAAGCCTATCTTCTTATTTTTAATTTTTGTCTTCTCTTCTGTTATAACGGCAGACATGCCCTGCTAGCCCACCATTTCCCCCCTGTATCATCAATCCCTTCTCTGCCTTGTTAATCCATCTTCTATTGACATGTTCTAGGATATACTCTTCTTAAAATAGAAATCTCCTGTCTCCATCCTAAATCGTCCTAGAGTTAATATTCCATCTCTGATCCTTTTCACAGCAAAATATCTCAAAAATCTGTTCTCATGGTCCTCATGTTTTCACTTCCCATTCATTCTTCAATCGCACTGCTTTTTTTCACTTTTGAAACAAAACTGTTCTCTGTATGGCAACCAATAAATTATCACCTGGTCAAATCCATGCTTAATTCATTGGTCTTCTCTGTCTTGGCTTCTGACCAGCATTCACAGTGCACTCACGTTTTTAAAAATTATTTCTACTTTCACTTCCATGATAATCACACAATCTTGGTTTTCCTTTTATTCTATCTCCTATGTCCTTTGCAGGATCATCCTCCTCTCCAGCTTCTAAATATTGGAAAACCCTAAGACTTAATCTGTTTTTAATGTCTCCATCTGCAATCTCTTCCAGTTCCATGGATAGAATTGCTATTTCTGAAATGACTTCCAAAATCTAATCTCTAGCACCCAAGCTCTGCTCTAATATATCCTGCATCTATCCCTAGATATCCAATAGGCATCTCACACTTGACATACTCTAAACCAATCTCTTAATATAACCCCTTTGTTCTTCTAATCTGCCCCATCTCATTAAGTGGCAGCATCATCTTTCTTGTTATACAAGTTAAATACATATTACCCTTGACTCGTCTATCTTCTCCCTCCCCACTCAAATTTAATCTACTTGAGTTCTACATGTTACCTATACCTATTAAGCCATCATCAGCCTTTCATATTACTGGAGGAGAGAACTTGGAGTAAAAAGGGATTAAGTCATGTGCTGATATGTTTATATGGCAAAGAGTTCCCCATTCTTCAGCCTGGCTTTTCAAGAAGGAATTTTAATGAATAATAGAATGATAAGAAGTATGATATTGATTCCATTAGAAGAAGGACTGAAGTGAGGGAAAAAATGGGAATATAAATATATGGAGTATAGGGAGCAAATATATAGGACATTCCTTTTTTGGAAGATCCCTAAGGCTCAACCAAGAGGAAAGCATCAAGGTAATATTTTTAAAATTAAAAATAAATCCATTTTAATATGTTAATCCAAAATGACTCCAAAATGCATCAATTTAGTCTTTCTATTTTGAATATGTTAAATCAGCAACTTTTTTTTGAAGGACCAGAATCTTTGTTATTTTTAATATGCTGTGGTAATAAATGAGATTTTAAAATATCCTTTGAAAGAAAGTATCTTTTCATGTGTGAAGTTAGAACTTTGAATCATTCTCATTTATTCCTCTTGTATCCTTATATCTCCAACTCTCACATAGCCTAAGAGATAGTCATTTGGGACATCACTATGTAATTCCCTCATGCTCTAGAGTATACATTAGTGGCACATAAACACAATGTATATTGACTCAGTTTTTATTGTGGAATATAGCAAATATCCCTCACCATTTTTCTTAGTCTTGAGATTCTCCTAGGGTCACTTCACTCTGGGGAACAAGGAGCTTCTATTTTTGTTGTTGTTGTTCATTTATTTTGCTTACTCCTATGCCCCCTTTATGGAGCCTGGCATGAACAAGTGATGCGATGTAATAAAGGAAAGACACACCCTCAGGATCCTCTGCTCATGTGTATACATTTTGAACCTGAGTGGCTGAGAAGGCTGACTCTGCCTTCTGGAGAAGACAGAGACTCTCCTGTGATCTTTCCAAATATCTTAACTAAAATTTTACTTGTTTTTCTGCCATCACCATCTTTATTTCCTAGCTTCTAACAACCAATAATTTTTCTCCTATCCTCCACCTCTCAAGAGCACTTTATTTTCCTGTTATTTTTCAAATATCTGTCAATCAGAACTCTAATGCATGTTCTCACTATAAGTTCACTGAAAACATTTGTGTACTTTACTCTCAAGATTTTCTCTGAGTTCCCTCTCACCTACTGTCATTGAGTCTGATTGTATTTTCCTATTATATTTCTCTCCTATTTTACAGTTTCAATTCTGCTATTTTTCTCACTGTTAATTACAGTTTCATTGTATTTACTGTGTATCAACTGCTATTACAGTTTCACTTTCTGCTATATTTTTACCTCTATCATAGCATCTCCTAACCATAACTTTTCTGACCTTTACTTTTTTGTGTAATATTCTTTATTCTTGGCTTATTCAGAAGAATCACTAAAATCATTTCAAAGTCCTAGCTTCTTGTTTTTCCTCATGTATTCTCCAAAGTCTGATCCATTTCTTTCCCAACCCAATCTGAAGCTTACAGCAAATTCATTATTAACAAGGATTTTAATTATCTCAAACATGCCTCTTGTGTTCAGTCCAACTGAGTCTCTAATCAAAGTTCCCTGGTTGAACAACTCTTCTCAGATCCCCTATGGCAAATCTTCACTGGGATTCTTCTTTGAAAGCATCACCAGCAGCCTTCACATCCTTTTAGAGACTGAACAACTTCTTTCAAACTTACTCTTAAGCTCCTCCCTAGAGTAGTTCTTATTAAAAAAAAAAAAAAAAGCAACTAATCAAACAGGACAAATTTGCTTTCCTTTTCCTCTCCCTTCATTGCTCTTTTCCATGCTAAATCAGCTTCTCACCATTGCTTCTCTTTTACAGAGTCCACATTTGCAGGTAGCCTGGATACTGAGAGTGAGCTTGGCTGGAATACCACTGGCTCATCACAACTGAACTCTGTCTGGAGGGCACCTGCTGTGGCTCTCCTTCTCCACAAGGACCACCGCAGTATGAGCACATACTGAACTGTTAGTTTCCCTTGACTCCTCCAACACCTCTTAAGAGTACTGTACGCGTTGGTTCTGATGTTTTCTTTAAATTAAATGCGCTTTGCTTTCCTCACTCTTTGCTCTCCCTCTACCCCTCACGCCAGGGGCAGTCATGCTGTCTCAGCAGAAATGCTAGCCTCTTACACAGAACCCACGAACTAAATCCAGTAGGAACTCTATTTGAACTACATTTGCTCTAGTACTTGTAATTAACGTCTAACCTGGGAATTACAGAGGTCTGCTGTGATCTAGTCTGGCAGGGCATCACAATCAAAGAAATATAGTCAAACAAAAGTAAATAGAAATTATTTCAAATCTGTACTTATCTCTTAAGAAAGCCCAAAAGGCACAGTGAAATACCTTTAAAATCCTTTCTAGCTATCATTGCCATATTCTCAGTACTCTCCACATAGGTGGAAATTCTCACAAAATCTCAGTTCACATGGCTTGTCTCTCTTTCTGTATTTTCTCTTTTATGTTAATGGCTAAAAATCACTTTTTTTAGTTCATCACTACAGCTCTCTTTGTTTACATACTACTTCCAAATTTTTCTCTCTGTAAACACATGCCATCACTTCGACCACACTATGCCTTCCCGAGAAGCCCAAGCTCTCCATTTCTGAACACCCCACTACACAGAAGAAAGAAGTGCAGTCAACCCACTTCTCTGGCCAGAACTCAGAACATCACCCAAACTCTATACCAAAAAGAAGAGTCCATGAACTGACCCATTAATCAGGAATTGACTCCTCTCTCTCCTTTGAAAGGGACACAAGAGTGAGAAAACATGAATATGGTAAATATATTACAATATTTCCTTTCTAAAAGTGGAAATCCATATTAGTTGACAATCTCTTGCACAAAAAAGAGCTAGGAAAGATATTTTCTGGCTGTACTCGACCTTCACAATGTGTTTAATGCGACCTCTCTATATAAAAGTGTAGAATCCTATCTTAGAAAACTTCTGGAATGTGGGAGTGACAGGAACACTGGTTTAAGAATTGGAAAACCTGGAATTAAACTCTTCACTATCACAGGCTGGATGACCTTAAATAAGCCACTTGCTTACTTAGTTTAGGTTCCCCAGAAGCAGATCTGAGACAAATATTTAAGTACAATTAGTTTACTTGAAAGATGATTCCAAAAAACATGAGTGTTGACAAGGGAAATGAGATAGAAAAAGGAAAGCAGTCAGCAACAGAGGTATTACAAGTTACCACCATGGGCAACCAAAGTTTATTTTGCTGGAACTCTGACTGTATAGGAGATATCCTTCAAAGTTCTCCCACTCCAGGATGAGGCAGAAGGGGTATTTAAACATACATACATTTGTCAAAACCTTTTTTGGGGGTGTGGGATGATATTAATTCCAGCCTACCCTTAGAACAGACAGGGAAGGATCTATTGATCAGAGTAAACACTCAAAGTACCACAAATTCTTTCAGTTATATGATTTGGCAGGGTGCATGGAAATAATAAAAATCAAAGAACTATGGGAAGGACAATTGTAGTGCCTTGCTACATTCTTCCCTTGCACTTAGATTAACTCATACCACATATGAAGGTCACTCCATCCTGTCACTGATTCACAATTTCTTCTGTAAAATTACACTAAGAGTATTAGTGGAATAAGCCACAGTACCCCCTGTTTCACTGATCCCGAGACCATAATTAATATGCATTATTTCCTTCCTTTATCACACATGCTTGCTTTTCCTTTATCCTCAACTAGTGCTTTAGCTTCTCTAGATTGCTTGCCTGGTAGGGTAAATCAGACTCTAATCCTTGAAGGATCTGAGCTCCTATACTACATCCTTGTCAGGTATGGCTGCTGCAGTGTCCACTCATGCCTGATAATAACTTTGAGTGGACACTGCAGCAGCCATACCTGACAACATGGAAGCATTTAGAGGGACATCACTGAACCTCCTGAGCTCCAAAGATACCCTTTCTTGCTCCCATTAGGTAATAACAACTATAATCTCCTCTTAAACACCAGGGTCAACCATCCCGCCAATATGGTAACTTCTTCCTTTGACTGTTGGTCTGCTATTATGAGAAGCACAAAATTACCAGTTGGTAGCCCTAGCTAAGGTTTAATGGAGGGTTTTCCATGTCCCTTGACAGAAGATTCACTTCCTATTCCTGAGAACTTCTAATTTAGCAAAATTTAAAGTTGTGGTCCCAGAAATCACAAATCCCCTAATCAGACTGACTTTAAGATGGGCCACCACTCTTACTTTCAATCCTTGGGTTTTTTCTATATATCAGGAACACAGGTTGACATTATATGGCAATCAATTCAAAATATGTAACACCTCTTAAGCAAAGCCCTACCTCCTCAGAGCTTCATCACCCAGTTAGATCTCTAACTGTGCCTTTAAGAACTAAAGTTCACAGCATTTCATCAGGCCAGCAGCTTCTGGGTGAGTGATGCACAAAATGGTTGGACTAATGGGTCCTACTAAGAACATGTCCATTGTTGAAATTTTATGCCTATAAGTGATTCCCTTAATCCAAGCAACATCATGGGGAATTCCATTATGATAAATGAGGTACTTTGTGGACACTTTGACTAAGGGGCTGAAAAGGCAAAATGTGACATTTACTGGCAGTTTGAAAGCAAGCTTACATGCACAGAGATAATAAATATCAAAGAGATATGGGTGGACATTGACATTGTCTACTGACTTCCTGAAACAGTTTCTTCATCTATAAATTGGACCCAATCTATGGGAATCTGCTTTTAAAATATTATAGAAATGTAAGCTATAAATATTGCTGTTAGAATCTACAAAAGAAATATCATTGCTCCAACCTCTAGAAAATGAGAACCTATTTTGAATTTTCTTTTACATTTTATTTCATACTTAGCTACCTGTGGTTAATATGTGACTTTAAATCTAGGCTATAAAAATAAGACAACTAAAAAGAAAATCCGTCTTTACAGATAATAAAAAGGAGAAAATTAAGGTTTCCATTTCCAAACAATACTGTTGCTCTTAATAACACATATGAAAGAAACTAAGAATAATTAATTTTTTAGTACTTGGGCAGTTGGTGGAGGGGAAGGTCCTTTACCTGTTAATGTTTGATTGACATTTTAATCTAGTACATTAAATCAAAGAATTTATTTATTTTAGAAAATCAGATCACTGGATGATACCCTTGATCTTTAAGATTAATAAAAGTCATCCTTAGAGGAGACTTTTCAAAGCTTTCTGAGTTGCTCTAAAAGTCTTACCAGTATTTTCTCCCCATGAACAGCAACTAACATTACTTTATGTTCAGTAAGCATACAATCATTTTTGTTAAAATCCAGTTTCTGCTAAGCTGTATTAATTTTTGTGGGAATTTATAGGGAGGAAATGATGGGATAGCCTTAGGACTGTGAGGCCACATAATGAAATGCAAGAGCCAGTCTAGTAGAAAGAAAAAGATCTACTAGGAAAGAAAAGGCAGTGGGTTGAGGCTATAAAGAAGAAAGGAAGTTTAATGGCACAGGGAGTGCATTTTTTTTTGTACCAAGAAGTTATTTTTATATGAGAAAGAACAGATCCAACCTAGTAGGTTCAAATGGTAATGTTCATGAGTGAGATACCCTCGGGGAGACAGAGTTCTCAGAAGAATGAGAATGCCAACTGACTGTCAGATTTGGTTATCAATTACATCTTTGGAAATACTATTTTCCAACAGAGACATTTCCCATTTTAATAAATTTGTTATCATGGTTAATTGTGATTATTTTAACTAAAAATGTATTTCTTATTATAAATAAATATCCATAGTATCTTTTAGGATACTTTTGTAAAAACTGTTTGCACATTCCTAAGGCTATTCACCAATAACTAAGAACTATCTATTATCTCTCCTCATCCAGTGCCAACAACATAGGAATGAATAGAAAATCTTAGCTTCGTCTGAGAAATCTAGTTAGAACTGCCTCAAACCTCAAAGCAATAAGAGAAAATAATGCACAATGTCACACTTGGTAACAAGACATGGTGAGATCATTCACAACCTTTTACAAAGGACAAACATGAAAAGCAAAAATTCATTAGTGACAACAAATACCTGTCCCAAGGTTTAGTGCTTGACGAACTAGGACTTAGGACTACACCAACATTCAAGATTAATGTTCTCTTTTGTTCACATAGAGAACCATAGACATGATTAAAGGTCTGCTTCTCCATCACATCCTCTCTTATGCTCTTCCCACAAACAAAGAAATGTTTTCTTTTTCATCAGCCTGGAAATATTGATAACATATTTTTATCCCACACTCAGGAAAAATTTATATAATATAATAAAGCAGATTGAGATTATGTATTTTACCACCTGTAGCAAAAAAGCTGGCTCTCTCTCTCTCTCTCTCTCTCTATATATATATATATATGCATATGTGTGTGTGTGTTGTGTGTATACAGTTTATATCTTTAATAAATTTTATCCTTAACTTCTTAAGTAGTCATGCTTTTCCTTTACCAACATGTAAGTAGTTCCATGTAGTATCTTAAACTGATGTTCCAGAGGAAATAATATTTTTGGCAATAACTCAGGGACAGGAGGGTTTTTTCCCATCAAAATGCACAAATGCAAAAAGTCTTGTTTTCTTTGTACTTTTACACTTAGATGATATTTCAAATATTATTTTTCACAGTATTTTAAATTAAATGTTCATCTCAGAGTATTTAGTGATGGGTACAATCCCTCCCTAAAACAAAGAAATATGCAAAAAAGAAAATAAAAAAAAGAAAATGTTTAAGAAGAGAAAAAAATATGATTACCAGGACAGGAATTATTTTTGATCAGAAGTTTATGACTAGAATCAGGATTCTAAACTCCTGATCTCGAGGTGCCTGGGTGGTACAGTTCATCAAGCAACCAACTCTTGGTTTTGGCTCAGGTTGTAATCTCAAGGTCAGGAGATTGAGCCTTGCTTAAGGCTGGGCACTTAGCACAGAGTCTGCTTCTAGTTTTTCACTCCCTCTCCCTCTGCCCTTGCCTACCATGCTTGCATTCTTTCTCTCTCAAATAAAGAAAGAAATCTTAAAAAAAAATAAAAATAAAAACTGGTCTTATAGTTTATAGTAACATGATTTCTGTGAAATTTAAATAGGTAGAAATTCGATTTAAGTTTTGTTAAGATGGAAAACTAGATCAAATACTTTGTCAAAAAATGGATGTTCATACAAAACAAAACAAAACAAAACAAAAATGGATGTTCAATTCAATTTGAAATTTTTAGACTGACTACCAGTTAAATTATAGAAATAAAAACACTTTTTTTCTATCCAAAGGATAATACAAAATAATTTAAAACATGCTTTCTATATCTATGGTGTTTGGAGAACTATTATTTTATGTATTTAATCTATTATGCTAACTTAACAATTTGATTTGGACAATTTATATAACTGACAAAATATTCCAACTAAGCTGCTCGCCATACCACAGTTCTTAATATTAAATATAAACAGATACAAGGCAAAGTCCTTTCCCTATTTGCTTCAAATACCTGGATTTTCAAAGACAGTAAATTTTAATGCAAGGGAAATTTTGTAAACGAAAGATGTCACCTTTATATAATATTGCCATTAAAACCCACTACAATCATCTTATAAATTTACAGTTATCTGTTTTAAAATCCTTTAATTAATGTATACTTACAATGTCTAAGAAAAAAAATTGTGATTTCAATCTAAATTCAAATATATGTAACTATTATCATAAGACACCCTAATAAGTAAATGTATTTGGGTTTAACAGTGTGAATTGCTCTAAATGTTTTATTCTCCTTAAATAACTACAGAAAAACATGAAAAAAATGGGGGAAAGGATGAGAATGAGCCAATATTTATCGAATGCTTTTCTCTGTGTCTCTGTTTTTAGCATATTACGTATATTCTCTTAAATATCACTTGTCTTTTCTTTTATTCTTTAAATCAAACGTTGGGAATTTTCTTCTGTTCAGGGCTAAGGAAGGACTATTTTAGCCTCACGGGTCTCTGCGGCAACTGTTAAGTCTGTCGGTCTGTGTCAGGAATGGGTAGCATTGAACTTCTCCTTCCATAGAGCTGAGTTACTCCTGGAAAATGACTACTCTTAATTAGAGGGGATGACATTAAATTTTTATGTTTCTTTTTATCTCATCCTGTCAAAAGTTACTCCTGAATTCATTTATTTTACACACTTGGTATATTAGTAAAGTAGTACACACATGCAATGTATAAATAAATATGCATATGATAATGGTAAGTTCGCAAATATTTTTCCTAACAGAGCTATGCAATCAAACAGGTTTTAAAAAACACTGCACCAGGCCATAAACACCACAAGAAGAGGGATTATGTTTGTCTCTGCACCCTTCACGGGGCCTTGAACATGATTACCCCTTGATAAATTCTTGTTTAATAGGTAAATGAATAATAAATATCTCCAACTCCCTGTCTTTAATAATTAGTTGGAATTATTATGTGTATGCTAGAGTAACTAAAACTGTATTTGTAAAAACAAATTATTCTAGGCTTGCTTTCATAAATAGGCAAAAATCAATTCATAAATAATAGCATCCATTTGCATGTAAACAATGTTCTAAAGTCTTCTAAAATTATGTTGTCTCTTTTATAAAGGTTAAACACCCCCCATCATCTTCTTTAAGCTATTCGTCTATTCAGTTAAAACTTTCTTCAAGATAACACAAAGGAAATGTCAGCCTTGGCAAATGATCAGAAATTCCAAATTAAGTAGAATCTGAATTAATAAGGTTTTACCGTATCTTCAAACCAACAAAAATCATTTACTATGTTCAAGGTCATTACTTCCATTTTTAAAGGGTAAATTTAACTTTTAAGTAAATGTGTGCTCAATAATGATTCTCTGAGCTCTGTCGTGTATTCATATCTAGAGAATCATGTCTTGGGAAACATTAAAATAAGTATTGCTATTTAAACTTCATGTCTTCAGTATAACCAACACCATATTTTTATAATTTTTCCAAATCATGTGGCTGCCTTATCATTTCCTTTACTACAGTCTTTCTACATACTAAAAACATAAAAACATTTCCTGTTTTTAAAGTAATCTTTTGTATACAATAGTTTATTTTTAAAGCATTCTGATTACCTACTCCCAGCCCCACCGCCCCTGTTTTTGGTCCTGCCTCTACTGTACTTCTCTTTCTTACCCCTGCTCACAAGCAACCAGAATGGAGTGACAGAAAGTTTCGCAAGGCGTGGTCTCTGACATCCCCCAGTTAGGTTCTCTACACTGAAAGTAGGAAGGGTAAGTCGAGGAATCTGGTTCAGTAGCTGGTGACAGACACTAACCTTCACAGGCAATTACTAGCAGGGTTTCCTCTAATTCGTTTATTCGTTCAATAGCCCGAATTTACCACATACCCTTATATGCAAGTGTTACAGGTTCGCTGGTGGATGGAACAGACCCTGCCTTCATGAAGTTCATTTACTGTCCACTAGGGGAGTTTTACACTTCTGAGCGGATATATGAGTATATTCTTGCAAATTGTGACAAATGCTAAAAACCAAAAGAACAAGTATTTTGGTCATTTTCTACCCACAAACTGATGATTTAATAAGGACAACCAACCCTAATATAGATTTTTTTTTCTTTTTCTTTAAAGTCCTTTCTGGAGTTGGTAAATAGATGAGAACTTGCTGAGACTTTGCTGGTTAGAGTCCGAATACTGCTATGCTGATTCACTCTCAGTATTGTAACTATGTCACGCATTGCTTTTCCTGCCAGCCTTTATCTCGGTAATCTTGAATCTTTCATACTCTATATAAGAAAGTTACTAAGGATAAGGTAGACTGTGGAGGTTAGAGGAAGTTCAGGGCTTATTTTTTTATAGTGTGTATAAAAAAATAAAGTGTTTACCATGGTAAACATTGAGGAACATTAGGATAAAGGCAGGAAAAAACCAAATGCAGTTAAAATGCTGACAATGCAATGGTTAATCTGAGACACTAGCCAGAAAAAAATATGTATATATAGCCTGATTGCATTGGCTATGGAATATATATATGGTAAACATACATGTGTGCGTATATATATAGAGAGAGAGATAGATATATAGATAAGGAGTATATCCCTTAGCCAAATTCAATCAGGCCAGTTCTAACGAAAGGAATATATTTTCCCAAGTACAACCACATTGCGATGACCAACATACTCTTAATGCACACACATTCCAGGCCAAAAGAATATCTTTAGTTGTATGTCCTGATGTATTTAACATCATCTAAGGAATAGTTTCTCTTCAGTTTCTGCTGTAACTGAAATACATTATCTCTTTTTTTTCTTCCTGAGTTTCCAGAACAATGATCAATTTAAACCTACAAGGCAGGCAAGAATAGGGTTTAATTATCACCATTAGTTGATTTACAACTTTGGGAATTTTCTGAGTGAAGTCTGAAACTGATCCCCCTTCATGGAGGGCCAAGAGAGACTGAGAAGAGGCAAGCCTCTCCAGATTGGTAGGTGTCAGGTTTACTAAGCAAAGGAACTTATGTAAGTGGCTTGTCTCCAGTGGCTGCAAGATGAATAAATCTCCACACCTGCTTGCCAGAATCTTGAAAGTTTATATAGAGGCCTTAATGGGGTTCAGTCAAACATACCTTCTAGATGGTCTCAACAACACATTGCTCTCTCAAGGCTGCATCCTTGAAAATAACTCCCACTGTGGGAATGGCCGGCGGAATGTACATCCCAAGTACAGAGGAGAGGGTGAAGAGCCTCTGATTGCCTGGGTCCAGCTTGCTGGTCAACCAGAGGTTACACTGTCTCCATGACCTCCTCCAATACCATTAGCTCAGGAAATGTCCTGTAGCAATTCCCTGAAGAGGGGAAGCTCTTAAGGAGAACATTCTGTGTGGAACAACAGTATTAAACACTGTACTTTCAACCCTCTTCCTCTTGTCTTTTCCTTTTTAGTGGTCATTCTTCTTATTAATATTATCTGGAGTTTCTTTTATCCAACATAGAGGGAAACAAAATATATCTTTCTATAAAAATGCAGGTCCACCAATAAATTATTTCCCTATGCTAGCTTTCCTAAGGTAAGGTTCCTGGGTCATATTAGGTACATTTTTAGTAATAATTATTTACTGATATAATTAGCATTATAAGAGTATGCCACTTTCTCACATCTAGGAAGAACTTAATATTTTCTCTAATTCAATTTTGTGATGGTATAAACACATCATTTTTGCACATACTATAAATGTCTGAATTTTAGAGTTTTAGAACTATTGTATTTCTTCTATCATGTATTGCCTAATATGATTTTCTGTCTTTTTTTTCTTGTTATTTACCTTTTACTTATGTGGGAAGATAACTGTTGTCTGTGTCATTATCATCATTGGTATTCTTCCTCTCTCCTACCAAGTCAGGAGAAGATATTTAACTGCTAAAGATCTTAACCCTTTATCATATTTTACATTCTTTATATGGCTATAGATTTTTCTTATATTTAAGGGCTCAAATACATTTCAATTCCGTGGCATCTTGGATTTCAGTATTGTTGGAAGGATATTCCCTACTCTTCAAGGTGAAAGAGACATTTCTTTCTATTCCTTCTTTTTCATCAGGTACTTTTTTTCATTGAACTAATAGCTAACTAGCAGCAAATTCCTGAGTGAACTGCTGCCATATTCAGAGTTGCTGAATCCACAGCAATGTTTAAAAATCGATAAGTAAAAGCAGCCGGGACCAAATACACCTCAATCTTTGGCCAACTCCAAATGCATTATGGTTCTGAGCTCCAACATGAGCTTCTTCAGTCCCTTTAGAAAGGACTTCAGACTCCGAGTGAGACCAAGACTTGAAGTTGATTTTTCCTCTAAAACAGTCCTATCCATGAGGTTGCCCTGGACAGTGCTCCCTCAGCTATCTTGACCTTGTTCCACCATCTTTAAAGTGATGTTCCACAACTGCACGCTCTATTTGAAGCAAGTTCTAATTCATTTCAAGAAAAATGGCATTTCTCCCCCATCAGAAGAGGAAGGTAACGAATAAATGAATCTTGAGTAAAAAAGAGATAGAGGAAACAAATACAAGAAAATGAACTGAAAATAACAATATAATCATTACTACAGTGTTACTATACATTGTTACATTAGGAAGAGAGGGGACATAAGATGGAGAGATGTTTAAATGAGTTAAGTCCTTGTCTTGCTTAAATAGATTATGTTTAAAGTAGATAAGTCAAGAAAGAATACTACAAGCATGCAATTGGAGAGCTAGATGCAATGACAAGAAGAACTAAAAATGGAAGTAGTTAAACTTGGACTGGGAATGGTGCAGGGAGAGTAGATGACAGGAAATGTAGAACCATATAAGACCTCTGCTCTGCACAATTGTATATTTTAACCAGGTACTACTTCGATAAAAACGAAATGTACATAAAGGCAAAACAAGCTCAATGATTAGTCTTAGCATCCAATAGTTAAGCATGATCTCCTCATAATAACATGAAATAACAAGATGTATCAATGGCTATTCATTATTTTTGCTTTGAAAAACCTCAATGCAATAGAACATCTGCTGTAATTGGATAGTTTATTGAAGATACATAGAAAATTTTTTTTAAAAAAGCTAAATAAGACAAGAAAAAAGCAATCAACCAAATTCCAAAATGCTGCACATTCTGAAGGACAAGTGATCTAGTTTTATAACAAATAATGACAAATAAATAAATGACTTATAGCATAGAAAGGACTGAAGAGACATAAAATACAAACTCTATATGTGAAACACAATTGATTCCTGATTTGAACACACCAACTGTAAAATACATCTTTGAGAAATAGGAAAATTTGAATATATGCTGAATACTAGGTGACATTAAGAAAAAACAATTAATTAGAAAAGTGTGATAATGGCACAATGAGTATGCTAAAAATGTCTTTGCAGGCAGAGAAGAATATGAAAGTACTTAGAGGTAAAATCATACGATACATTAGATTTGCTTTAAAAATACCTTAGCAAAATAAAATGTTGGCAGTAATAGTGACAAATGAAAAATGACGATAAACGATGCTTGTTGTCTCTAGGTGATGGGCACATTAGGGTTCATGATATAGTACTACACTCTTTACTTTTAATATATTTGAAAGTTACTATAATAAAGAGATTTCTAAATTTTAAGAAGTGGATAGGCTCAGAGGTACTGGGAGATTTTCTTTAGTAATTAATGAATGTGTAGGAAAATAAAATTAGATAATCAAAATTAAGACTGAGATCAAGCAATGTCATTATGACACATACCATTCCAAATCTTTTTATAAATATGTGGGTATATAAGAAAGTGATGCTTTCCACTGAAAGAAAAATGATTTATGGAGACAGGAACTGGGAATGGGGCTAAGCACTGAGCTGATTTAGGATTGGTTTGTGACAACTTGGAAAACACTGGACCCAGCTTCTATAGACTTGCCTTGGGAACAGGTAATGAGTAGCAATAAAAAAGAAACATACATTTAGGAGAACAACCAATCTTAATGCTGAGTATTTCTGGTGAGAAAACAAAACAAAACGCTGAACATGGGATTTTCCTCCCTTATACCTTGAGGAGCCAGGGGCTGGGCAAAAATATTCTCACTGACTGAGCAGGCTTTAAAACAGAGCAGGAACCTAAGCCCCAAATTCACCTTTTCATGCTGACAAAGTATGGGGCAACAACTTCCTCCTGCCTTGGAAACCGAGGGGTACAGTGACTTCTTATGCAGCAACCAGCATTCAGAGGTAACAGACAGTTCTGCCCTCAAGGGAGAGCATCTTGATTCTGGGTCTTAGAAAATGTTTAGGAAATCCAGGATGGTCCTTCAGACATGAGAGAACAGTTTTAAGTGTTCGTGGAAATATCACTGAAGAAGGAACCCAAGGAGAGGGAAACATTTTACTGGTTTTTGTAGGAAGAGGCTCTACTGCTGTGCTTTGGGAATTATTGAAATGCCAGTATTTGGTTTTTAAACAATTAAGCAATGTAGCTCCGTTAAAAACATATTTACATAAATATAATCATAAGTACATATCTTTTTTTTTTAAGATTTTATTTATTTATTTGACAGAGAGAGATCACAGGTAGGCAGAGAGGCAGGCAGAGAGAGAGAGAGGAGGAAGCAGGCTTCCTCCTGAGCAGAGAGCCCGATGCGGGACTTGATCCCAGGACCCTGAGATCATGACCTGAGCCGAAGGCAGCGGCTTAACCCACTGAGCCACCCAGGCGCCCCAATCATAAGTACATATCATTTGCTTTATTCCACTTACTAAATTGTAAACATGTCAATAAATAAACTGTAATGTTATCTTGCTGTGCAAGTATTCCATTAAATCACTACTCTTCAGTTTGTTCAATCTAACCTCTACATCTAGATATTTAGATCTTTATAAATAAATGTTTATGTTTAGATATTTGTATTTAAATATTGAGATATTTCCCAGTTTTCACTATTATAAAAATAACCCAATGAATATTTTGTCATTAAATCATTATGTAACCTTTATTTTCCCAAAATGAATTTCAAGCAGTGGAATTTCTGAGTCAAAGTGATACTGTGAATGAGCAAAACAAAATGAGCTGCCCCCAAACAGAGCAGAGTATATGTAAATTACATATATGATAAAGCAGACATCATGGATTAGTGTAGAATAAAACGGTTTTACAATAAATGTCCCTAGGCCAATTGCTTAGCTATTCATCAGACTTATTTTTAACATCCCTCTTTGTTACAGAAATAGTTTAAGATGGCTTACTAAGATATGTATCATAGAGCAAGATATGAAGTAAGGGGAAAACAAAGCTAGAAGAAGAGAGGTTTTGGGGTTTTGTTTTGTTTTGTTTTGTTTTGTTTTAATATATTTGCTTTCCAATACTATCTACTTGCTGGACATAAGCCACAAACTTCTTCTAGCATCAAATGAGAAGACAAGAGTAGCAGTTATTGAATTCACATAGATAATGAGATAAAGGCAAAGTTGTTGGTAGAAGGAAGCACAAATACTTGTATGTTAACCCCTGAAAGAAATTCTCCCTAGGTTCTCTTGGAAAACAAGGTGTAAATGTAACGGACAACACCCTTACGGTATTTACCACAGTGCATTTCCTCAGCCTGTTTGCTGCAACATCCTTCAACATAAGTTAATGGGATTGTGTCAAAATGCAAGTCAATACAAACTCCACAAGGGAGAGTGAGCAATAAAATGCAGTCCACACAGGCAGCAACCTATTGTACTGATTTCATCCAGGGTCAGAGCATCTGAAGAAGGATGAATAGCAGATCTTTTAAGTCAATCCTTCTTAAATATGGTTTCTCTCAACAAAAGCTTTGATAGATTTTAAGCAGCAGTGAGTTGATACTTCCTGAAATGTACTATGAGTATAATCACGTTAAAAGCAGTAAACAAAATAATGAAACCCTTTACAAGTGCACATAAATCTTGGTAGGAATCTATCTCATCTCTCTGAAGTAAGTCGGGCAAGTAACTACACAGTTTAGATGAAATAACTAGTCAGTAAATGGGTTCATACTATTTATATCATGGTTGTAATTAAATACTCATCTAATGATACATTTAATTCATAATCTCCCTGCTAGACTATAAACCCTGAAGGCAGGAATCACAGGTACATCATCACAGAAATGAAGTATTATAGACATTACAACTCACCACGACGACCTCTATGCATCTTGCATGGAATATTGTCCTATAAATTCAGACATGTAATTTATAAGCCAAAGAGTGGTACACATTTTGGACAGAATGTTCAGTAAATTAATAGTCTGTAATTTGGGGGGATTAAAAGAGCTTTTGTTTCATGAAAAGGAATACATGAAAACTTGGGATGTCACATAAATTCTGTCTGTTGAGTTGATAAAGTTGAGCCTGCCAGTAAGAGCTAAAGGCCAAAATTCAGGGAGGTTCTTGACAATGTTATCATCAAGAATTTCTCCCCAGTTGCTTCATTTAGCTAAAATTCGAATCATATTTTATCTGAGTTCTGCAAAGTTTGAAACAGGTGCCTTTGGTTTATATACTGGAAAAAGTGGATCTCCCAGGTGGTAATTTCTCAGAGGTATTTTACTCATTAAACAAATGAATCTCTAATTAATAGAAATGTAGGCATCTGTGGAGTTCAGACTCCACAGCTTGTTTTCTTATGATGCACTCCGCCTGTTGGTGGACGGATGAAAGGAGGGTAGAGGGAGGAAGAAGCATGTGAACACTCTTCTCATCCCGCTCAGACCTTGCTTTCTTCACAGATGGTTTTCTAGCACGAAGTCACTCTACAAAATGTCTTGTATTATGGGGCACGTGAATTCTACCTTGCACATCCTCTATATTTTTATAGAATTGTCACATATGTTGAATTTTTAATAATGTACCCAATAAATCTTTCTAAATAAACTAGCAAAAAATAACTCTCTTTGAGATTCTAACATCTCCCATTCATTAGTTCAGAGAAAGATATGATAATATTATAGTGAATTTTATGTTTCGACTTGGCCCTATGGAAATTTTGTGGGTTTTTGTGCTGACAAAACATGTAAAAATAAGTAACCTTATTAAAATAACAGTGAAACATACATGTGTAGAAGTCTTTTTTTTTTTTTTTTTTATTTGACAGAGATCACAAGTAGGCAGAGAGGCAGGCAGAGAGAGAGGGAAGCAGGCTCCCTGCCGAGCAGAGAGCCCGATGTGGGACTCGATCCCAGGACCCTGAGATCATGACCTGAGCCGAAGGCAGCGGCTTGATCCACTGAGCCACCCAGGCGCCCTAGAAGTCTTATTTTTTTGTTAATATTACTTTAGATAATATGGGTAATGAAACTAAAAATTTTAAGTTAAATATTTAAATAGTTTTAAAATCAGTCCTTGTTCTTAATATTATGGTAAAAAAGAAGTTTATATAATTATGGTTGACTTTAGCAAAGCTTAACATTTAATCCAGGAAGTCAAACTAAACTCAGCTAATATTTGCTTATACCTCCATGATCAAAATAGTAAATTTTTGAAAATAGACAAAATGAAATTCATTATTGAAACAAAAGTTTGCACAATTACTTGTAATTAAAAACAAACAAACAAACAAACAAACAAACAGTAAAGCCTTATGTTTAATCAAACAGAGGGTGGCATATCGGTGTGATTACCCACAGGCCTAAATCAATGCTGGCCATCCCCAGGACCCTGATGATTGGTGTACTACCTCTCCAGAATATTCCAAAAGAGGGGAGGAGTGTGTAGTGATGGCAGAGTGGGGGGGCAAAGGGAGACTCAGTGGTCTAAGACTTAAGGAGAGGCAGGCAGGGCCCCTGGATAAAAGATAAGTGAGTCAACAGATGCACAATTTGATACACTGAGCCAACAAACATCTGGATACTTACAATGCCTCAAATAATGTAAGCATTATTATGATTTCAATTTCAAATAATTGAAGTAATACTTCCAAAGACACAGGCCACAGACTGAAGCAGAGTAAGAAATGTGTGCACCAAGGAATGCAGAAAAAATGGTAAGTCTACGTGAGCAAATGAACAAGCACAACATCTGCCAACTTCAACTGTCACGACTGAAATATGGCTTTAACTGAGGGATGCCAAAGGACATGTTTCCTTGCTCTTATTTTCTATCTTGATAGAAAAATGTGTGTGTTTTTTTTTTACCAACTTGTATATTATAACATGACTTACATCTCACAATTTAAAGAGACCATTTTAAGTTTATGACAGCAATGGGTTGTTTTTTTTTTTTTTCCTGGTAGCATACATGGAATGCATGTGATCTCCTGAAACCCGGCACACACACTTCTGACGTTCTTTTTATTGGGACTTATTTGCAAATTGGAACAAGATTTGTATCAGCAAGAGCCCTACATGTAATGGTGGCTAAAATTTTATTTGCTTGACAAAACTAACAGTATTGTTCAAGATCTAAGACAAGATCTTACTTTAGAACATATAATATTTCCAGGTTCTAGGGCCATATATGCCCTGACAGTGTCAGCTACTCTCTTTTGACCCAACTGTATCTGAAAAACTGCTGTGATGTCTTCTCTCTTTATCTGAGTTAAGTATCACATTTATCCACTGGCCTTGACCTCACTGAGAGTCACTAAAGACCTGGTGTCCTCCTTCCGTCAGCCGCTTTTGACTCATTGCTCACTAAAATAACAAGACTCTGATAAAACTGCTTTACCCCCATTTATCTGAGGGGAAACTTCTTAGGAAAATAACGGGTGCCAAGTATAACTTTATAAATGTAATGCAATTTTTTAAAAAACACTAATCACATCCAAAAGATAGACTCTAACATCTTAAAATACAATAGAAGTTCAAAAAATATGTTGAGTCAATAAACAGATTAATGATAAAGAAAACCAATCTGCCTTCATCTAGTGACCCAATGTTCTATTTACTTATTTAACATAATACTTTCCAACCATTTTGATATCCTTGTTCTTTTTTCTAACCTGTGAAATGCTGTGTTAATTTGAAAAGAAAATATATAATGGTATATGTTTTAATTGCAAGTGACAAATCTGTAACTTGGGGTCTTTTCTCTTCAGTAAATCTATTTGACCCTGAAGATAATAGATCCAAGACGACGTTAATATATTTAGTCTATGATAACTGATCTAAAATGTCTTAAATTAGGTCATAGAACAGGAGACTATACTAGCTGAAATAAGTCATTAAGCTGTTTCAAGTTCTGATTTCTTTGGATTTTTCTAGATAATTATAAGGATGTAATTTTTTAAAGGAAGAAACACTTTTACACCCTCATGCAGACATGACATTTAGACCTTCATAGTTCATAATTTCCACAAAAGCCAAATGGCTGTTACCAGTCACCCAGAGCTGTCATAGGTTATAAAGCAATTAAGACCTTTTCAAGAGTTCATAATGACTATTTTTTTCTTAAAATACTATGGCAAGCAACAAATGACATTCAGCTTCATTTAAGTCATTTTAATGGTTTGATTGGATCACATTTATCATTAGGACAAAAAACTCAGAGGGCACATTTTTCATAATCTCTCTGTACAAATTCTTGCTGCACATGCATTACTTAACAGACTGTTCTCAATTCCTAGGTGCAAGGGCATTAAAGATAGTCTTGAAATTTTAGCTTAACTTCTATTACCTTGAGTTGGTACATTAACACTAGATGCCTCCTCACTATTTTATGGAAACTCTTTCTGTTGCCATAGGGTCTTCATGCCTACATATTTTTATGCATGAGAAGATATATACAGCTATGACCTGAAGGAAGCATTTTTGAAAGCAATCCATAACCATAGCTAAGTCTTTTAAATGATATGGAAGACAAGTGTAATAAGCAAATCTGTGTACTGGCTAGAGTGACAGGTGCAGATAAAGTCAAGTTCTGGTTATCAAGAAAGGAAAGAATGAAACTCAATGCTTAAGAAAAGTGAACAAAAATGTGCTGCCTGAAGGCTCTGAACCAAACCCTGAGGTCTGGATGACAGTTTCCATTTTCACTTACTGCTTGCAAAAGATTGATGACAAGTGGTAGACAACGAAAAAAAGATAGCCCCAATTCTCTCTCTCTCTCTTTCTCTACACACACACACATACACACACACATATTATATTTCAACAGTTTTCTTGGGAATGTTAAAATTAATGTTTTTACATCCTAAACCCGGATATAGTTCCAAAGAGTAATCAAGAATCTAATCAAATTTACATTAACCCAGGGGAATTGAAAGCATGAAATAATGAAAACTAAAAATGCATTTAAGAAAAGAGGTCTGAATTTTATTTATTTATTTATTTAAGATTTATTTGTTTATTTATTTGACAGACAGAGATTACAAGTAGGCAGAGAGGCAGGCGGAGAGAGAGGAAGGGAAGCAGGCTCCCCGCTGAGCAGAGAGCCCGATGCAGGGCTCGATCCCAGGACACTGGAATCATGACCTGAGCCGAAGGCAGAAGTTTTAACCCACTGAGCCACCCAGGCACCCCGAGATCTGAAATTTAAACTAGTATTTTATAATATTTAATATATAATTGATCTTATGCATGTACTTTACTTCATGGAGATATAAATTATTATGCAGTGACATTTTATTTCTATTAAACTTAGGTCACCACACTTTTTCTGGATGTCATCCGTGAGTCATTGTATATGTTGAAGTCATTCCTCTTTGGTAGCATGAATATACATGTCAATAATGAGTCAAGGGGCGCCTGGGTGGCTCAGTCGTTAAGCCTCTGCCTTCAGCTCAGGTCCCAGGGTCCTGGGATCAAGCCCTGCATCGGGCTCTCTGCTCAGTGGGGAGCCTGCCTCTTTCCCCGCACTCCCCTTGCTTGGGTTCCCTCTCTCACTGTCTCTCTCTCTGCCAAAAAAAAAAAAAAAAAAAATCTTAAAAAGAAATCAGTCAAAATTAAGCTATCTCCTATCATTTCTGAAATACAGTGGAGAAGACTGAGTGACAGAACTGGTTATAACTTGCTGATTTTCTATTTGTCAACTTCCTGATGTATCCTTTCTTCAGTCATATTGTCATCATCATCATCATCATCACCATTATCCTCATCTGCTAAAATGATAGCATATTGGGGTGCCTAGGTGGCTCAGTCAGTTAAGCATTCATCTCTTGGTTTTGGCTCAGGTCACCATTTCAGTGTCCTGACATCAAGCCCCACATTGGGCTCCCCACTAAGTGCAGAGTCTGGTTCCTCTCTCTCTCTCTCTCTCTCTCCTGTCCCTCCCCCTGCTCATGCACACACATACTCTCTCTCTCAAATAAATACATAAATCTTTAATAAAAAATAAAAATAAAATGATAGAATATTAGTACTCCAGCATTAGGAATAAAGTTGCCAAATTGCTTAATTTTTAAGAAATTAAGGTCTAAAGAATTTAAATAATACAAAACAATCTGGCAAAGGAGTAAAGATTTAAATACCCCTACACATACAACAACGCTTTGCTACTAATTTTGCACTACTCTGAATGGTAGCTTCTATCATACTGTATTTCACTGAATGTGAGGCACTATCAAGCACATGACATCATTATTTTATATGCCATTTGAAAAACCAATAATTGACCTTAAACTATGATAAGCCATCAACTGTATGCCACATCTTCATTTCAAAGACATTATATAAAAGATAGAAATCTTAGAATTGCTGAAATATGATATCACATTATACATAAAGAAGGTCTCCATCTTATTCTGAATTCAGTAGCAAAGCTATAACATAAAAGTTCAAAATGTTTATGATCTGATTCTCACCAATGGCTACTAGAAATAATACTTATCATTTTTTTTTATACGTACTCTAAGTACTTCCTGAAGTAATTTGAGAGAGCCTAAAGAAATAGATAAATCTATTTTAAAAAATCAGTAACATACAGGGTGCCTGGGTGGCTCAGTGGGTTAAGCCGCTGCCTTCGGCTCAGGTCATGATCTCAAAGTCCTGGGATCTAGTCCCACATAGGGCTCTCTGCTCAGCAGGGGGCCTGCTTCCCTTGCTCTCTATCTGCCTGCCTCTGTCTACTTGTGTTCTCTGTCTGTCAAGTAAATAAATAAAATCTTAAAAAAATAAAAAAATCATGCTTAGCAAAATAAGTCAAGCAGAGAAAGACAACTATCATATGATCTCCCTGATATGAGGAAGTGGTGATGCAACATGGGGGCTTAAGTGGGTAGGAGAAGAATCAGTGAAACAAGATGGGATTGGGAGGGAGACAAACCATAAGTGACTCTTAATCTCACAAAACAAACTGAGGGTTGCTGGGGGGAGGGGTGTTGGGAGAAGGGGGGTGGGGTTATGGACATTGGGGAGGGTATGTGCTTTGGTGAGTGCTGTGAAGTGTGTAAACCTGGCGATTCACAGACCTGTACCCCTGGGGATAAAAATATATGTTTATAAAAAATAAAAAATTTAAAAAAAAATCAGTAACATACATTAAAAGAATAAGAACTAAAAATAAGGGATAGAAGATAGTTTTATGATAAAACCCAGACCAACAAGAGCTGCAGAAATCTAACCAAAACAGAAATTACTTCTGAAATTTGTTGAAATTAAACACAATAAAAATATATAAAATGTTCAAAAGAACAAGTTCATGATTTATTGTAGTACATATTTTCTACGGGGAAAATTACAGAGGAGGACACTGATGTTTCTGGACAGAGTGTTATACCAAATTAATAAAGAGATTCCTAACTTTTATTGCATCATCGACCCCTTTAACATCTGATAAAGCCCTGCCCCAAATTTCCATAAGTATATACACATAAAATATGCATGCAATTTCAGCGAGTTCCTGAATGTGTAATTAAGAACCCTTCCTTGATTTCTAATCTTTCTGTCTTGTGTTACAGATTCTGGTCTTCATTCAAAGTTTGAAACTTTGGGTTTTCTTTGCCCCAACAATGAATTCTCCTGAAATTCCTCCACTCCTAGGCAGGTCACATGCTCTACTTAGATATCATTAAGGTGTTTTTCAGCTTTGCTGAAAAAGCAAAGCTTTTTCCTATTTTTGAAGTGAAGTCTCCCACCTCCCCATTTCTCTTCCTGCCCGTCTACATCTCAATGCTGAGGAGAATCTATAATTTTAATGCTTTTAGTTTTAGAAATATGTTTCATTTACCTCTATTTAAATAAATCTTGATGGCTACATCAAAATTGCTTTCTTTAAATTAAAAAAGTAATATAACCTATCACAAAATATTCTGTTAAGAGGTATAGAAAGTATGAAATCATGTAGAAAGTCCTTGGCCTGTGTCTGCCCCGCCTTAAATTTGGGTACGCTTTTCCAGAAATTTATCTATGTCTTAAACTAGCATATTTCTGTGCACTCAAACATACAGATAAAGATATGTGGCTTTACTATTACAAGATACATGAAATTATCCCCACTGTTTTGTATTTACTTACTTAACTCCATAATACAATGTGTATGTGTACATGGTCAAATAAGAGTTTGGCCCAAATATAGGGCAGATCTTCATTTGCCTTATGAGAAGAACCAATATTTTTGTATAAAATACAAATGAATTTGGCCAGCTTTACATTCAAGCATTTAGAGATATAGATAAAATATTCAATGTCTATTTATAATATTGAATTAGTTTTGGAATGATACATGCTTTAAGTAGTTATTTAAAATATCATTATCCACTCTCCAACTCCATGAAAAAAATTTGTTGAAACTCTTATGTTGGCTATCCATATCTTTGTGATCACTAGAGCCAGTTTTGGAGTTTTGAACATAATTTTCCAAAGCCCTTCATCTTTGACTCTATCTAGTTGTTTGCAATGCCATTACTGCAAACTTAGTCAAAACCTTAAGGGCCCATTCACAAAATACCAGAACAATGATTTTTATTATGTTGGTTATTTACATTTATCCAATAGATAGTGATTTACCGAAGTGTGAATCTGGGCCAGCAACATCAGTATCATCTGGAAACTTGTTAAAAATGAAAAATGTCAGGTCTCTTATCTGACATACAAATCTGAGATATTAAGACTGAGGCCAAATAATCTGTACTTTAACAAACCCTCCAGGTGCTTTTGATGTACCCTGAAATTTAAAAGTAGGAATTTACTTCATTTTCCATAACAATCACTTACTGCATTGTTTGTAAAACTGTTACTTTAAAAATGTTTACAAACATTTCCTAACACTTCTGTTTGTGAAGGATTATTTACAGGATAAATAATCAAATCTACACTAAATTTCTGTGAAATTTTTTTATTGATTACATCGGGTGATATTGACAAGAAACACAAATGACACTGAATGAAATTGTTTCAAGCCAAGATCGTCCCCAAAGAGTATTTCTTTGATTTAAACAGAATAAGGGAGAGAACTATCCTGTAATAGGAGAGATTTTAAAAGATCTCAAATACAAATTAATTATGTTTATTTGAGGGATAATTTGGGGGAGAAAAATGTCTTTCCTTATGTCTTCCCATGTGCATGGCTTCACAAATTTTACCTGTTGTGGAGGATTTACACATATGGATTGAAACTAAGTTCTGGCCACAGCACCTTATCAGCACTTTATCCCACCATAAGAACTCACTGTGTCTAGTGAAAAATACCTAATTTACATATTTATAATATCTAACGTCAGATGGAAGTTTATAGCAGAATCTAGTGTTCACTATTCATATATAGACCAAGATTTTAGGGTTTGTTAAGCATAAGATCTTCAGTGTTCACCACTCATGACACTTGCTACCTCTTCAGGACCGCCTGCTGCCCTTCCACTCTCCTAAGGTTGGAAGATTGACTCTCTAGACACAGGCTCCAGACCTTACGCTGACAAGAGATCCCAGTACAAGATCTTACCCACAGTGATAATCTAGTCAGCTACTCGGGAGGAAACACTACATGGTGACTGACGGCCTACTAACAGACACCACATAAAGGTTGGTGTACTCTAGAGGATGCTTTAGTATCCCATCCAGATTCCCCATTAAGGACCAAGGCACTTATTTTTCCAGTTGTCGAGAGTGTACACCAACAATAGTTCACAGCTGAGTCCTGTTATAGGCATTGCCCTCAACCAGAGAGTTTCTTCACCCAAGTTTATACCTCCCTTGGGGGCAACCTATACCCAGTGACTGGTCAGTATGGGGATACAAAAGCCCAGTACCCTTACCTCGAGTAGAACAACTCTGAAGATCCATGCCATTCTCCAGAGATTCCCCATGGGGATCAACTGAGTATTGCATCTATGTGCAGTTCAGCTTCTCCCCCTACCAATCCATCTTCCTTCTCTCTCTTATAGGCATTATTCCCAAAAGCTTAGTTGTCAATACATCACCTGCATGCAAATCTCTGTCCCAGGGTCTGATCCCCAGGGAAACTGACATTAAAACAGGAGTTGCATCCTTAATCAACCTTCCACCCCATACAAAAAAAAAAAAAAAAAAAAAAAACATAGGGAAGGGAGGTTTAATTGATATAAATTAGATTATTTTATATTGAATAATCTTTGTTGTGTTAAAAATTCTATAATAAATATATCAAAAGATTTTTTAATTTTAGTTTTAATGTTTTTACATAAAATCCAATAAGTACAATATTTTACACAATGGGCTTTAGACTCATAGTTGTTTTGTTATTGTCATTTTTTAAAGCAATTGTTGAATTCTATTCTAATATATAGAAATATTATAATTTATTTAACTAATTCACTATTCATATGTATGTTTTTTAGACTAGCTTATATATAATATAAATAATTTTCTATATAACATTTAAAAAATAACCATACAAAGAGTATAATATAAATAACATCTCCGTAACCCTTCCCCCTGACATCTAGGTCCCAAAGACAACCACTTTATAAAGTCTGGTTTTTGGTCTCTTGGGACTATTATTACAATTGAATAATATATTATTCAATATAACTGAACTTATTTTTCATAGTTTATTGATTTAAATGGTGTCTGTTGATATATTTTATTAAAGAAGAAAATTTATACTATATTTTACCACTCCTGCCACTTACTTCTTTTGTTTCATATATTATTGTTTCTTTGTTTCATATATTAGTATATACAACTCTTCTAATCATTTCCCTTTCAAGGTTAAATATTATACTGATTTAAATTAAAATTTAAATTCAATTTCTTGATTTATCATCATGAAACGTAACCTATTAACTCCCCCCATTTATGACAATAGTAAGTAGTATAACTGAACCTAAAATTAAATAATTATAATTCTCTTCCCCTTAAAAGAAAAAGTAACTATGCATCTGATTCTTTTGGATTCTCTTTTATTTTTTTTTTTCTGGATTTCTTCACTTTTCTTAGGAATATTCAGCGACCTTTGTTTATTGTACCCTGTTCCATCTTTCCTGTATTTATTTAGTTGTTTTGTTAATTTTACTGAAGTAAAAGTAGTCTTTGAATATGACACTATACACAATGTATACATGGTAAGTGTTCCAAGTATTATTGTGTTCCAATTTCTAAATATCAATATCAATATCAACATATTATTGATAACAGCCAGACACAGAATTCTGAGTTTAAAGTCTTTGAAACTTTTCTGACTGCAATGGTAAGAAACTAGAAATCAATTACAAGAAAAAGAAAAAAACTGGAAAAAAAAACACATAGTAGCTAAAGAATAGACTATTAAACAACCAATAGGTCAATGAGGAAATAAAAGAAGAAATTAAAAAAACACATGGAAACAAGTGAAAACACAATGGTTCAAAAATCTCTGGGACATAGCAAAAGCAATTCTAAGAGGGAAGCTCATAACAATACAGGTATATCTCAGGAAACGAGAAATCTCAAACAGCCTAATCTTACACATAAATGAGCTATAAAAAGAAAAACAAAAAAAGCTTGAAACTAATGGAAGGAAAGAAATAATAAAGATTAGAGTAGAAATAAATGAAATAGAGACTACAAAAACAATAAACCAATCAATAAAATCGAGAGCTAGTTAATTGCAAAGATAACCAAAATTGATAAAACATTAGCCCAATTCATAGGAAAAAAAGGACTTAAAGAACTAAAATCAGAAAAGAGGCAAAATAACAACCGATGCCATAGAAATACATCAGATTATAAGAAATATTATGAAAAATCTATGCCAATAAATTAGACAACCTAGAACAAATAAATTTTTAGAAACCCAAAATCTTCCAACAACAAATAGAAAAGTTGAACAGACCAATTTTTAGCAATAAAGTTAAATCTGTACCAAAAAAAAAAAAATATCCCAACAAACAAAAGTCCAGGACCACCTTCAAAGGTGAAGTCTATCAAACATTTAAAGAAGAATTAATACCTAGTCTTCTTAAATTATTCCAAAAACTATAAGAGGAAGGAAAATTTCCACATTCATTCTATGAGTTCAGCATTACACTGATACCAAAACCAGACAAAGATACTACAAAAAAGAGAGAGAGAGAGAGAAAACTACAGACCAATATCTCTGATGAATCTTGATGCAAAAATCCTCAACAAAATATTACCAAACCAAATTCAATAATACATTGAAAAAAATCATTCACCACAGTCAAGTGGGATTTACTTCATAGATGTAAGGGTGGTTCAATATTTGCATATAAATCATCATGATACATCACACCAAAAGAGAGCATAAAAATCATAAAACCATCTCACTAGATGCAGAAAAAGCATTTGACAAAATACAACATTCATTCATGATATTTTGTTCACTCTCAACACAGCAACTTTAGAGGGAATATACCTCAATATAATAAAGGCCATATATGAAAAACCCACAAGTAACATACTCAACGGTAAAAAACTGAAAGCTTTTCCCCTAAGATCAGGAAGAAGACAAGATGTCCACCCACTATGGTACTGAAAGTCCCAACCGCAGCAATTAGAAAAGAAAAAGAAACAAAATGCATATAAATTAATAAGGAAGAAGTAAAACTGTTACTATTTACAGATAACATGATAACTTATATTAAAAATAACCCTGAAGATTCCACCAAAAAAATATTAGAATTGATAAATGAATTCAGTAAAGTTGCAGGATACAAAATTAATATATTGAAATCTGTTGCCTTTTTTTTTACAGAAATAACAAGATACCAGAAAAAGAAATTTAGAAAATAATTTCATTTCCAACTACACCAAAATGCATAAAATACCTAGGAGTAAATTTAACCAAGGAGATAAAAGGACTGCACATTGAAAACTGTAATACACTGATGAAAGAAATTGAAAATGACCTAAACAAATGGAAAGATACACCATGCTCAAAGACGGGAAGAAGCAATATCATTAAAATGTCCAACTAGGGGCGCCTGGTGGCTCAGTGGTTAAAGCCTCTCCCTTTGGCTCAGGTCATGATCCCAGGGTCCTGGGATCGAGCCCCACATTGGGCTCTCTGCTCAGCGGGGAGCCTGCCTCCTCCTCCTCTCTCTCTCTCTGCCTGCCTCTCTGCCTACTTGTGATCTGTCTGTCAAATAAATAAAAATCTAAAAAAAAAAAAAGTCCATAATATCCAAAGCAGTCTACATTACATATTCAATACAATTTCTATCAAAATACCATAGCATTTTTCACAGAACTAGAATGCATTATCCTAAAATTTATACGAAACAACAAAAGACCTTTTATAGCCAAAGAATTCTTGAGAAAGAAGAACAAAGCTAGAGGTATCACAACCCCAGATTTCAAGATATACTACAAAGCTATAGTAATCAAAACAGAATGGTACTAACACAAAACTTGGACACACAGATCAATGGAACAGGATAGAGTGCCCAGAAATAAACCTAAACCTATCTGATGAATTAATCACAACAAAGAAGGCATACTACAATGGAAAAAAAAAAACAACTTTTTAATAAATAATGTTGGGAAAACTGTACAGCTCTATGCAAAAGAATTAAACTGGACTGCTTTCTTACACCATGCACACAAATAAATTCAGAATTGATTAAAGACCTAAATGTTAGATCTGAAACCATAAAACTTCTAAAAGAAAACATAGGCAGTAATTTCTTGAACGTTGGCCTTAGCAACATATTTAAGGCTATGTCTCCTCAGGTAAGGAAAATGAAAGCAAAAATAAACTATTAAGACCCTACCACATCTAAAGAAATCATCAACAAAACAAAAAGACAATCTACTGGATGGAAGAAGATATTTACAAGTGATACATCTGATAAGGGTTTAATATACAAACTATTTATAAAAAACTTACACAGCTCAACATCAAAAACATATACAATCCAATTAAAAAATGGACAGAGGACTTGAATAGATATTTTTCCAAAGAAGATCTTTTTCAAAAGTTAAATGATTGTGTTTCTTATCAAAGAATATAGCCAACAGACACATGAAAGTATGCTAAACATCACAAATCATCAGGGGGATGTAAAGGAAAACCCCAATGGCTAGTACCAAAAGGACAAGAAATAGTGATTGTTGGTTAAAATGTAGAGAAAAGGGAACACCTGTGCGCTGTTGGTGGGAATACAAATTGTGCGACCATTGTGGAAGACAGTACGGAGTTTTTGCAAAAAAGTACATTAATACCATATGATCCAGTAATTCCACTAGCAGGTATTTATCCAAAGAAAACAAAAAATCTAATTTGAAAAGATACTTGTATAACTATGTTTATAGCAGCATTATTTACAGTAGCCAAGTTACAGAAGCAACCCAATGTCCATCCATTGATGAATGAAAAAAGAAAATGTGATGCACACGCGCGCACGCGCGCGCGCGCGCACACACACACACACACACACACACACACAGAGTTTTAATTACCCATACAAAAAAGAATGAGATCTTGACATTTGTGACAACATAGATGGACCTATAGGGTATTATGCTAAGTGAAGTAAGTCTAAGAAAGACAAATACCATGTAACTTCACTTACATGTAGAATTAAGAAACAAAACAAACAAAAAATCAGACACTCAAATACAGAGAATAAACTGGTGGTTGCCAGAAAGGGGTGGGTGGAGGGATGGACAAAATAAGGGGATGAAGATGTCCAGTTATAAAACAAATAAGTTACAAAGATACAAAGTACAGCATAGGAGATACAGTCAATAATATTGTAATAACATTGTATGGTAACAGGTAGTGATTTAAACTTAACTATGGTAAGCACTGAGTAATGTATAGAATTTTTGAATCAATATATTATATACCTGAAATTAATATAACATTGTATGTCAACTGTACTTCAATAGTAAGAAAAAGAAAAAAAATCTTCAAAACTTTGAAGAAATTGTTCTATGATCTTTTTTTTTTTTAATTTTTAATTTTTTATAAACATATATTTTTATCCCCAGGAGTACAGGCCTGTGAATCACCAGGTTTACACACTTCACAGCACTCACCAAAGCACATTATTCTATGATCTTTAAATATTCATTGACGCCAGAACAATTCTTATCCCATTACAGTGTCCTGCCTTTTTTTTTTTACTGTTTTTCTTCTTTAGAATTTTCTATGTCCTATGAGTCTTGAATTTCACAGGATTGTTTCTAGGAGTGATTTTTGGCTTCTGTTTAGTTTTTATTTTTCTTTTTATTAAACACACTTGGCATTTAGTGGACCCTTTCCATTTAAAGATTCTTTCTTCAGATCTGGGTTGGTGGTTTGTCTGTCTGTCTATCTGTCTTTCTCTCTCTCTCTTCTTCTCCCTCTTTTTCCTCTTCCTCTTCTTCTTCCTCTTCTGTTTAATGTTCATTAGTATTCTTTCCACTCTTGACTTTACTTCCTGCTTCTAGACCTAGTATTAGAAGATTATTGTACCTTTCAAAACTTTCATCCACGTATTTTAGTTCCTCTCACATTTTTTTTAATCTCCTTATTGCTTAACTCTCTGTTCTCAACTTTAGCTTCCATATATCAAGCTTGGTACTCAGACAAGCCTGTTTTATTTCTCCATCATGATTATTCAAGTAAACATTTTTAAGTTCTTTATTGCTCTCTGTTTCCTTTTCATTGAAGCTTATTCTTAATCTATGGGCACAGATTCTCCTGAGGTTAATAATTAGATTTTTCAATATGTATTTTTCTTTAACTGAAATGTCCTGTTTCTGACAGAGTTTTTGAGTCTTCGTTGTTACTGCAGTGTGCTTCCCTAATTCCAATAAAAGAAAAGCCTGTTATCCTAATTCTGAGAATGTTGTCAGCAGGCAGCTCTTCAGCTGTCAGCCCATGAGTTGCAGAGAGCCCCTTTCCACAAGGTCACGTCCCTTCCCGAGATTACCAATATCTCATGAGTATTTAATGTGGCCCAACCTGAAACAATGATGAAGGACCACTTCAGTTCCAGGGCCTCCCCTTAAGCTTGGCTGAGGCTCTCATTTGGCTTACATCACAGCTCACCTTCTCATCTTGCCAGTTATTCCCCTTCCTTCTATGGGTGTAAATCTGTAGAATTTGATAATTCTAATCAAATTCATATCATAATATGATACCTGTTACCCTTGTCCCAGAGTCTGTTTCTCAGGGAATCCAACCTGCAACATTGTTGCAAAATAAACATACTTGTTTATTTTGTATTTTTATTTCAAACTGTTGGATTTCCTCAGATATCTTGCAATACTTTGTTTGTAGTTTATATTTAAAAATGACTCTTTGGTTTAATTTGGAAACAAATTGGTCAATGATTTCTTGGAGCACTGTATATCTGGAAGAAATTATCCCAAACTCTGAATAAGTAGCTAGAGGATGTCTGCAGGCTTGTGTTTCACTTGAGAAAATTCAATTCGTGAAAAAAGAAGACCCAGCTACAGAATAAAGCTAGTGAATATACAAATAGTGAATTAATAATCCCAGGTTTGGTAGGCAAAGCTAAATTCCTATGACATAGTTTCCAACTTAAATGAATAAACACAGTTGTTTTTTTTTTTTTTATCAACAGCCATTTTAACAACATAGATGTGAAATGTATTTTCCCATAACAGATATTTCTAGTCTCAAGTTTGTAAGTCAGGAGTCCTTAGAACTAATAAAACAAAGTTTTCATGCTTCAGAATGGATGTTACTCAAGATCTCTCAGAGGAGGTGATATTTGAGCAGTAACCTTGGAAGAATGAAGAAGTGAACCATGTAAAAATATAAAGTAAAAATGTATCAGACTCAGGAAACAAGTGTAAAGTCTGTGAAGTAGAAATGAACTTGGCATTATCTAGAAATAAGACCGCCAGCATGGCAGAAGTGATATAAGTGAGGGGAGTAGGTGAAGGAGGAAAGTCTGAAAGGAAGGCAAGGGCAAGATCCTATTTGACCTGGCAGACTCTACTAAGTGGGATCACCAGTGAATATTTTGAGTCTTAGAGTAAAAGGATCTGGTATACATTTCAAAAGATCACTCTGACTGTTGGGAAAATAGATGCCAGAACAGGAGTACCAGTGAGGAGGCTATTGCAATGGTCCAGCCTAAGGTGGCAGAGGTATATATGGTCCCTGATCAGATCAAGATATGCTCTGAAGGTTCAACTGGTGTATATGATAGGGGATTGGGCACAGATGGTGAAAAAAGAAGCAGAAACAAGAAGAAAAAAAAAAAGATCTGAAAGAATGTTGAAGCCAATAAATGAGATGGGCTTTGGGGGAATTATGCTTGTGAAACAAGTGAAACAGAGAAAGACAAATATTGTCTGACATCACTTATATATGGAAACTAAAGAAACCCAGCTCATAGAAATAGAACAAAATGGTGGTTTCCAGGCACTGGGAGGAGGGGTGGTTGGGGACATTTTATTGGAGGATATAAACTTGCAAGTAGATAAATAAGTTCTGGAGATCTGATGCACAACATAGTAATTATAGCCAACAATACTGTATTATAAACTTCAAATTGTTAAAATAATCATTCTTAATTGTTCTTACCACAAAAAATAAATCATAATTATGTGATGTGACAGAGATGTGAACTAATTCTAGAGTGGTAATCATATTGCAATATATAAATATATCAAAACAGTACTCGGTATACCTTAAAACTTACACATTGATATAGGTCAATTATCTCACAGTCTTTAAAAAAGAACGTATGTGTCAGTTTTATTTCTTAATTGGTAATAGAATTCAGAGAAGAGATGAGATTTAATGGATGCCAATAAAAGATGATATTTACTTTTTCTCTTCTATGCATTCTGAAAAAGTTGGATAATAACAGATCTCAATGCATATTGTGTACATTGCAATGATATTAAATGAAAGTAACAGTATCTACTTATACCACCAAGAACATCCCTTTTCAGAGAGTGACTTTGAAATAAGTATCACTAACTGACAAAGCCAAAGAAAATTTAAAATATTTTAAACTATTGCTTCATTTCCATCTTTAAAAATTAGAGCTTATTGAGCTCCTCCGAAGTCAAAGCAGCTTGGAAAGTATGCAAGAGTTTGAGGGCACGCCAACAACCCGATCCAAAACATTTCATATGCTTAGAATAGATATAAAGTGCATCTCTACACTATAAAGACATGATTAATCCCACTCATATGGAGGGGGAAATGTGAGATAAAATTTACTATAAACTGATTATCTTCCTTCCTTTCCTAAATTCAGGTTTTCTAAATTTCAAGCTATGAGTAATGACAAAGAAACGAACTAAACCCTATGTTGTCTGAATCTAACCATCTGCTATTCAAAATTGTGCTTAAAAAAGGACACATAGGGACAAAGCAATCAAAATCTCTTCTACTAAAAGCATTCTTTAATTTAAAAAACTATTTCCCTTAAATAGCAAGAAACTTTGATGAAAATAAATCTTGAAAACTTAGTTATCCACTTGACTGTGAAAACAAAGCATTGAGACTTTTTTAATAAAAATGCCATATCACTTTCAGATTTGAACCTAATGCCTTTGAAATATGAAGTACTTAAAACTGTTCATAGTATTTTTTGTTTGTTTTAACAAGACTGATCCCATATATATACCTTTTTTAAAAAGTCAGTCATAAGAGTAGTGAAAATTTGGTACTCCTACTCTTTAAAACACACACACACACACAGTAGTAGCAGCAGCAACAACAACTTTGCAGCTATGTACAGATAAAAATTAAATTTTAAACACAGTTTTTCCAGTATTTATCTCTTCTAAATAAAGATTGTCTAGGTATTTTTACAATTATGTAGCTGTATTTCTATGCCTAATTTAATCAGTTCTTATTTTTCATATTAATAAAGTAAATCACAATCACAGATAAACCAAAATAGTATATAACTCTGTCCCCCAAAAAACAACAAAACCTTTTTTTTTTAATATAATTCTGTCCCCTGGTATCAAGAGGCAGAATGTGAAATGTTTGAAAATATGTGCTTGGAGTTAGCCCACTCAGGGATGGATTCCACACCTTACTATATATGACCCTGTAATTTAGAGCAGGTACCCTAATGTAAGCCCTCATATCCTCATCTGCAAAGCTGGAGATACTGAATAGTACTTATCTGGTAGGGTGGCTATGTAAATTATATTAGCTGATGCATACAAAATCCTTTAAACAGTTTCTAGCATGTAATTGATTAGTAAATGTTAGCTGGTAGTAATAGATACAGTAGTAGTAGCATTCTGGAAATTCGCTGCAAACAAAATTATAAAATCACAAAGAGGAACACTGACTCAGAAGGGTTTAAAATCCAATATTTACCATGAGTATATCTCAGAGAAAATAACCTCACTGTAATTTAAAAGTTGAACATCAAAAAATCTGACAGCCAAAAAGCTGCCTGCTGACACCACTTCACAATTAAGGTAATAAGCTTTTCCTTGAGGGGTATCTGGGCAGTATACCATAAGACACCACAGGTCCACCTTAAAGAATCAAAGACCCTGTTAGAATCGGGGACATTTCAATAAAATCACAAGTTGTGTGTGTGTGTGTGTGTGTGTGTGTGTGTAATTATTATCCTCAGAAGAATTTGTACCCATAAATCAAAAATAAGCTTTAATGAGAAAAGAACAGAGGACAAGAAAGAACTTTAAAAATATGCTTATTTATATAAAGAAATTCAATAAATGATTGGAAAGAAATCAATGTTGAAAATTTGCTGAGAGTCCTAAAAATGGCTATAAAATACCAAAAATCAAAAAAATTCAGAGTTTACCAGAAGCAATAGTCTGATTTAATCCTAAAGAATCTATTTTGCTAAGAAGCTGGTAAACCTAGAAGCCTAGACAGTGATAACAAAGTGAGGAAATAACATATATAACAATGTTAGGCTAGATTTTTTTTTTTTTTATCATTCCTGTAACTCTCCTTGTTTGGAAGATGAATCCATGGAGTTTTAGCAAAACACAGAAAGGAGAGAGTCCCTGCAGGACTTTTCTACATCTTTCCTGCCGGACTTAACTAACTAGGAAGTAGGAAATATTAAATGATAATGAGAAGCTAAAAGGCAATTTGAAAACTCCCCTCAACATAAATATGTAATGAGCAATGAGACAAACATACGATGTCCCATCAGTGGCTGTCTCAAAGAACAGAACCTGAGGGTTGAAGTGAGAGCTTCCTTGATAATGAGGCAGCAGTTCAGGGAGAAAGTCTGCAGGGAGTCCGGGCCAAGGCACTCAGCTGCCAAACAGGAGCAGAGGTGCCTGCCACGGATGACCCGAAACACTTCAGCAGAGAAAAAAAGTTGTTTCAGAATAAATGCCTTAACACAGTTAATTGAAAGGGAGTGAGAATGAGTGGTACTGAAAAGAGAAGGCACTAAGTTGAACCTAGTTTTTTGTTTCTTTTAACTCTTGCTCTTTTTACATGACTGTATTTATCAGCTTCATGTAGCGGTGTTTAATAGTAGTTAGCCCACGAGATCTTTTTTGAAAATGTTGTCTGTATCTGCCCCTAATATGTTTCCGACTTTCTGCTTGTAAGCCCCAGTCTGTACTCTACCACAAAATGCCTTTTCCACCTCGTACTAGTTCCTTCAATCTGCAGAAATGAGCCTGAATACTTCACCATATAGTATGATTTCAGTGAAAGCTTGTAAGATTTGGAACGGAAAAAGACATGAGCAATTCCTAATTTTAGGTAAGAATTCTGCTGCCAGAAAGGATTAAAAACGAATGAGCAAAGGTGTCTAAGGTCGTATAGCTAGCCAGTATCTTTTGGGGACACATGGACTCTGGCTCCCCACCAGCACTAACATCCAGTGGTTTATTTTATGCCTGACCCTTCAACATGATACTCATACATTACTTTATACTAGGAGACTCATTTTTTTTATATTGTGTTATGTTACTCATCATACAGTACACCATTAGTTTTTGTTTTTGTTTTAAGATTTTGTTTATTTATTTAACAGACAGAGATCACAAGTAGACAGGGAAGTAGGCAGAGAGAGAGAGGAGGAAGCAGGCTCTCCGCTGAGCAGAGAGCCCGATGTGGGGCTCGATCTCACGACCCTTAGATCATGACCTGAGCCAAAGGCAGAGGCTTTAACCCACTGAGCCACCCAGTGTTCCAAAACTCATTTACGTATAAACAATAACCCCCATACAATACGTGTCCTCCTCAATACCAACCACCAGGTTCACTCATCCCCCCACACCTCTCCCCTCTAAAACCCTCAGTTTATTTCTCAGATACTCATTTTTTTTTTTTTTAAATATGAGTTAAGACAATGGGCTCATGACTACAAAAGCTTTGTCAGAAGCCTGGCCTGGTAAAAATGAAGCAGTCTCTTAAAAGCTTACCTAAAGTACTAGCTTGGGGAAAACACATTTCAAAATTATGACACTGTCCTCCACAGGCAATAACTGCATTTAAACAATATGTAATTTTATTTTCTAATAGCTGGAATGTATAGGGATGGGGTTAGGAGGTACCCTTTCTTCCAACTCTCCCAGTGACCCCCTGAGAAAATTTGTGGTTTCTTAAATGGAAAGCATAAGATTTACTGGCTAGGAATCCTTGACCTTGGAGTGGAGGTAGTTCCCACTTTTGCTGGAGGATATATTAAGATTTCCATTGAGTCTGAGGCTATTATAACCACCTAGCCACTTGTAATTCTCATGTCAATGGACAAGCAGGCGGATAAAGGAGTACAACATTTTGGGATTTAATTAATCCTAATTACTATAGCAAGCCAGAATCATAACACAATAGGCCAGAGAGAATTATGTTTAAATTATTGTCTAAATTATGTCTAAAACCTAGAGAATACTGGAGATTCTACTACTCTCACCCCAGTAACAACTGCCAGTAGGCAAACAATAACTACATCCCAACAAAGTCAAGGCAATTCAGGACTCAGAATCCCTTCTAGAGGAAGAAGAAACCCGTAAGAAGCATGATGATTATCAATTACAGTAGGAAGATAACTAACAACAAAGGAGGCTGCAGTCTGACCTGTTAAGACTCCTTAAACTTTTTGCAGACATTGGTCTGAAGGAAAGAAAAATCTTCAAGGAAAATCTGTGATTGGCTGGCTTGATGCCTCCTTTCCTAGGCATTTCCTCTTAAAATGAGGGCATTTTGTTCTTATAAAAATGGAGGTCTCACATAATAGTTTCACAAAAGGGTATGAGCAAACTGAATTGTGCCCAGGGAAGATTATACTGGACCTGATTTATGTCTCTTCCTAGATTTGCACAAACTTCTCTACCTTCTGGTCCCTCAGCTAGAGACTGTTGTTTTTTCACCTTCTAACATTACCAGCTGTCTCTGTCACAACTCTAGGTTAGGGCTACACTGTGCCAGCATCTATTACACCTGCTGGGGCAGGAGTTACCAGAGCTCCAGACCCCAACCCAACCCAAGATTCTGGCTTCTCCAACTCTTCCATATCCAGAAGATGTGCTGTGCCATGGCATGTAAGATGGGGTTTTTTCAGGGGCTGTCCAAAGGTCTCAAGTGGCAAAATCCAGAACTGTAGAAAATGATGATGAGAGGGAACCAACAGGGTCTTCTTCCTTTCTCCCTCTGCAAGACTGTTCCAAAGGGGAGTGGTTCATTACAGCTTACCTCATCCACATGAGCAAGCAACTAGATGTGGTTTTCACGGAGTCAGGTCAGTTTGGTAAAGAACCACTTCGTTCATATTTGTTAGTGCTTCTTCCCTGCCACTCCTTCCATTTTCCCTCACTATTGCCACCCTTGCATCATACTTCCCAATATGACATCATCAAGAAAAGTGTTGTCTTGGACTTTGTTTTCTGGAGAACCTTAAAACTAAATATTTTGATTCATTCTTCCAAGAGATACTCCACAAACTAAAAAGGCATTGCATGTGCTGCTTTCCCCAAGTATACTGCCATGAGAAGGATTTTACTACCATATACCTAAGAATTATATTTCAATAGATGAGCAGTTTCAATTCATGCTTGCAAAAAAATTTAAAAAATAATGTTTTAGTGTTTTTCTAATGTCCTTTGTCCTTTCATAATTCTCAGAGATATGTGTTCCACTAAAATTTTGGTCTAAGTGTACTTAAAAGTCTTTTTCTTCTAGTTATTTTACTTTACCAAGCATCTTTTCATAAACTTTAATTTGAAAGTATATTGTTAGAGCTTGAAATATTTCTATACTTTAAAAAAGCTTTGATGGCATATTGTTACAATAAAATATATATTTTTTAAAAATTCTCTTCATAAGTCAAACGTTTTAAAAGGGAGGAGTATTGTTCTTAAAATTGCAGAGTATGAATATATAAAAGAAGACAATTTGTAATATTTTATCAGTTCCTCCTCTACCAAACATGGACACGTAAGATGCACTTTTTTTTTTTTGGAGGATAAAATATAAAAAGAAGTGATAGTTGTTAGAATACTGCTCCAACACCTGTACATTACTGAGTAGAGGGAAGGTCACACTGTCGAAAGAAGGAAATTAATACATTAACAGGGAGGACTGAAAAAGTATCAGATTATAAATACCTCACTTGTAAGAAGTATTTAGGAAGTCTTATTTCCATTGATTCAATTGAAGTTGTCAGACATTTTTACTAATTAAACTATTCAATAATAGTAGTATGCTAGAGATGAATTATGTCTTCATTAATAGGATGTTCAAAGAATCCAGAGGGACTAGGTAGATTCTAAAGGGCATTATTTTAGATATGCAGTTTGCACTTGAGGACAGGAGGTTCAAGAAATGGGAGCTTGTCATAGGTCATTACAACATGAGTAAATGAAGAATTCATAACAGTATAGGGTCTCAATGAAAAAAAATGTATTATGCCTCCCTTCTTTTTAAAGTAAGTTCTCTATGAACTTTGTAAAGTATTTCTTTCATGAGATACAACAAAAATCTAACAAATGCTTTCATTAAGCAGGTTCCAACACAACAAAAGAAAACACATCACTCAGAGAATATCAGTTAAAATCTCAGCACAGAGGTGGTGATATCTTTCCAACAACAAACGATAGGCCTACGTGAACTTTGGTTAGATTGAGTGAACAGATGTCTAATGCTTTAGGGAAGTCGCTGCGCATCCATCTTGCTCTCCTCTGTGGAAAGTTGGGGGAGATTATGGTTTGTGCTTCTTTTCAGTTTTGACACACTGGCCTTTGAGAAAGTCACCAAATCCCTGAGAACATGAATTTCCTTTCTGTCAACTCAGCCTTCATTTATATGAAGCAACCATAGTAGAAATTCATAAAACTCATCTAAATGTAATGGTCACTTGTTTGCTTGAATCAAGTAAAATTACACAAGTTCATATACTTTTTTCAGAAAGTTAGGTAAAAGTGGTCCATACAATTGGTCAACAGGGATCATAAAGAAAGCGTTGTGAAAGTCATGCTTTCTTACACAATGTGTTTGTTATATTGAAAATATGTCTGGCAGGGTAGGAAGAAAAGAGCAACTTTGAAATAAGTGGTCTATTTGCTTTGGTAAAGAAAACAAGTGTATCTTTAGAAGCTAATGATTAGGAAGGAAAGGAAAAGAGAAAGGAGGAACTGGGTAGGGTTTGGTCAGAATAAAAATAGAAATAGCTTGTGATAGAAGCTTGGAAACATATAACTATTGCTGATTGGATGTTTGGCATCATGGGGAGGCAAGGGAGAAAGAGAGAGAGAAGGAGTAGCATATTTGCTATTTTTATCTGAAATAGGCAACTTCAAGCAGTAGCCTTTCTAAGATCTGTGCTATAAACTAGCCTCCTAGGCTGTGAGCCCCTGCAGAACTAGGTCTGTGTCTTCTTTCTATCTTTATCCCCAGCCCATCACACAGCATGTGGCAGATAGAAGATGTGCGATAGATGTTTACTGAATGAATAAATGACCATGCAGCTATTCAGTAAGAGGGAAGCACAAGCATGATAGAGAAACACAAGGAAGTGAGAACACAAAGGATGTTATCTGTCAGTGACTGCCACATACAGAGGAGTAGAGAAACACATGCAGCCTGAGAGAGCCCTTATCTTTTATCTACTGTTTCTACCATTCAAGCTTTATGAGATTCTTAATGGAAACCTCCTTGTGCAAAGACATCAAAGGTGTCTTTGTATTTTTTTTTATTTTAGTCACTGCTGAAACCTCAAATTCTTTCTTGAAATACTACATTATCTTTTGTGATGGTACTGTTAGAGAGTAGGAAATCCATACCCAACCCATGGTCTCACTCTTCTTTCCTTGACCCCTCTATGAGCAGTTTGGTTTTACTTCTATATCAGAGACATGCATATTCACAATCACATTTACTTTATTTACTTGCACAGCTCACAATTCATTGTCCCCATTTGATTGTGGAATGGCTTGGGAATGTATTCCAGTCATATTTTATGTTTATAATTAAGAAAAATATTGGCTCAAATCCCAATATATAGAAATAACTCTTCCCCATCTACCACAAAATGTATTCAGTGGCTATTTGTTTGGGATGTTTTTATGCCCTCAAACACCAATTCAGAAAAGAACCCAGGGTAAGTCATTACTTAAAGCACAGCTATACTTTAAATTTAGTGTTTAAATGACCTTATGAATTTCTGTTTTCTCTAGGTGACATTCACATTAAGTTTATGGTTTAACACACCAGCATGTGATTTCCCTGAATACTAGCCTGAAAAATAACTGCTCACACTCGAGGATACTCTCCATGATGTCCCCCTATAGCGACTGTGCCTGTCCCAGGAGTACACTCCACTCAGCACATACAGGGGTATCCAGACCCAAGTGCTCATTTATAGCTGACTCCAAGCTAGCTGACACCTTGTTTTGACACACAGTCCCATCACTCTTAATTCTAACCTTGGCTACTTTCTTGTTTCTAGCTCTATCTCTCCACTTCAGCAAACACTGTCATCAACAAAGCCTTTTTATTTCTACCCAAAACAGAAATCTTGGACCCATATATCACCCCAGGAGGCAGTATTCATCTGGTTTTCTGCTGACAGAAAGAAGTTGCGCAATATTTTGTGCTACAATGGAATACACCATACAAAGCATGCATCATTGCCTGTGTTGATAGATTATTTATTTATTAAGATTTTATTTATTTATTTGACAGAGAGAGAGAGAGATCACAAACATGCAGAAAGGTGGGGGAAGCAGGCTCTACACTGAGCAGAGAGCCCAATGAGGCTTAATCCCAGGACCCCGAGATCATGATCTGAGGTGAAGGAAAAGGCTTAACTCACAGAGCCATCCAGGCGCCCCAGATAGATTATGTTCAATTACAGACTCTCAGCATGACAAATCATCAACCAAACAGATACAAAACATTCTTTCAGCTCTCACTTTTTGACAGCTTTATCAACAAAATACGTAATTACAAAAATGTATATCCCAGCTATTACCACGCCCATTGTGATTTTTTGTTGTTTAAGGATTAGTAGCCCTCAGTCCAAGCAATGACCTCATGACACAATACTTTTTTTGTCAAATCACCACTCTTGAGCCCCATCTCCCCTTGACATTCCCTTATGCTTCATTTTGATCACCCTTGTCTCATTGTCTACTGACACCTATTATCCTCTCAAGGATACACCTCCTTCCCAAACTAATACAAACTAAGTTGTTATTACTGGTAAAGTTTATTAGGAAATCTCATCTAGAGTAGCTTCATTCTAGTGATGGACAATTGTTTTTGTTTTTTGTTTTTTTGGACAATTATTTATTAATGGTGAGATCTCAGTCATCAACAACAAAATGAAGAAGACATATGGCAAGGAAGAATCCTTTTCACAAGAAACTACTTACCGCCTTTACTTAAAACGGACCCACCTTCTACCCTTAGTCCTCAGCTTTCCAAAATGTAAATGATCAATATTATGAAACCTTAAACATTCCTGAAAGACAATAATTTAGTGATAGTCTCACCTATCACTGCCAATAATTAGATTTCCTATCAAGTCCTACTGTTTCTGTTTAACCAAGTATCAATTTAACCAATTCAATAAAAAGTTAAAACATCTCTAGGATGTATCTGATGGATTCTACAGTGTTCTGTATTCAATCAAATTCTTGATTCTAGAGTCAATTGTTTCAAAAAAGAAAACCTATGATTTAACTGAGCAAAATTTAGCAAATTTCCATTGCTAAGAGCTTTATCTATGTACCACTAACTGATTAGGCAGGCCCTCATAGTAAACTTAAAGATCTTTGTCCAGATTTGACATCCATACCATAGACCACAAAACATCTCTTAAGATAAAAATAATAAACCTTTTCTGTTAGGTAAGATAAAAGAAAACTTGATTGGTAAGAGTGACTTAAATAACAAAACCTATATTTAGCAGGAATGTAGAATGACCCAGTCTCAAAAGTAATTATTCTAAAAGTAATGATGGATGAAATTGAGTTTAAAATTCAATCCTCACACTGAAGGGCATTATCAATTCTAAATCTGAGATTACAAAGAAAAACAAAACTTGCTCATTTTCGTATCATGCCTTTGTATGATGATTCTTTGTGTTCCCTCCTCTCCCCATTGGAATGCACCATTCTCCTTGACCACTTGACAAGGTTCTTTCAAAACCCTATTCAAATGCCACCACTTCACTAAAGTCCTTCCAAATTACGATGGCACACTAATGATGGGACAATTGGACATTATGTGCTTCATGATATGGATGTGATACATTGGAATATATCCACTTCTACCTATAAATTATTACTGTGAAAAAAGGTAGAGCTTCCATGTAATGAAGCTACTCAATCTCATAATTAGTTTATAGGAAACAGTTAAATCACACCCGAGAGAGGCAATTAGTCAAATCCAGAATATGGGACATTCTCTGGGGCCAATTAGCGAGATTAAAGAAAAAATTTAGGATGACTATCACAAAATAAAAATTATTGATTAAACATAGTAACAAAATATAATGAGTAGCTCTTGTTTTGGTCCTGATTTCCAACAAAACAAATCTTAAAAAATCATTTTAGAACAATTAGGCAAATTTGAATATGGGCTGGGTATTAAACAATATTAGAAAATGATATTTAGTTACATGTTATAATAAGAAGAGTTATATTAGAAATTATTGAGACTGGTGGTAGGTATGGGAGGGTTCATTAAACACCACTCACTACTTTTACATATGTTTAAAAATTTACATAATAAAAAGTTTTAATATGCCAAATATCTACAGAGGGGAAAAAAAGCCACAGAACTCTGTGTACAATTTGGTGAACAAGAACCTCATCGGAGCTTACTTTCCCAAGAAGAAAATGCAATAGAAATCATTTTTAAGCAAATAACTAACAAATTATTATCTCTTAGTACTCCAGAAGAAAAGTACAATGTGTCATGAGAATGTGTTGCAATTGGTACTGTGCCTGGCTGCCTACAGGCCCCTACATGCCTCTCAACACTCATCTCCAGCATCACCTTAGCTCTCTGAGTTATCTTGTCCTCTCTAGGACATTTAGTCACTTTCTCTTTGGTCCCATAACTCTTATATCACATGCAGTTGTATCTGTAACATCTATTATAATTTACTCTATTTATCTGATCGCATGTCCGCCCAACCCATGCCCACCTGCCCTTGCGCCCCAACAAGTTTATAAGACCCTTAGTATCTGGGACACTATCTGATCCAGTTCTGTGTTCCCTGTACTCAGTTAACTATGGGCCCATGGAGACAGTACCTGATCCCACTATAACAAACTTTTCACCTTTTGGTATGGGTACCCATTGTTAAACATACCCAGAATAAATTTTTGAAAAGAAAAGTTTGTGAGGGACACAGCCTTTTTATAGGCACTCCCGCCTGCCCCTATGCTAAAGCGACCACATCAGGCCAGATGCCAGAACTCAGATGGACAAATGCACCTTAATCTGGTTCTTGACACCTCTACTTCCTACCTTCACTGATTGTGTCCCTTCACCTCCCTTCACTGTGGGCTGGTGTGTGGGTCCTTTCTCTGTCCCTTTGAAAACTTCTCATTGGAGGTAGAAGAGCCTAGACTCGAAGTAGAAAGCAGCTTCAACTCGAGCAAGAAAACAAAGTATTTCCCTTCTCTCTAATGAGCACAGAGTTTTCTGTACCTTACAGAATTTGCCTTATCTGATAATCAAAGGACCCATCCAATGCTGGGATTGTGATCACAACCGAAAGTAACTTTTCATTTTATTTTTTTATATGCCCTGTATGCAGATAATATGCACATAGGCTTTGGAGAGATGGAAAAAACAGTAAATAAAAACAAGGAGTCTGACCTCAAGCTTTACTATGCTTGTGGGAAAGCATTGTCCCAGTCTCACTAAAAACAAACAAACAAACAAACAAAAACTTACAACTGGGTCCAGCAACAGGGTCTATAATTTAGTAATTTCATTTGAGCTCAACCTAAAACTTAATAATTCCTACTGATAAAAGGAGGGTGTGTTTGGTTAGACTCAGAAATTCCTCCTGGTGTAAAGCCTGGCCATTGGATATGGTTAAAGAGAATCTGGGGAAAATATAACTGTGGCAGGCAGCGCTCCCCCTTCATGCAAGCTAAGATGAGGAACAAGGCGAGGGTATATATTCTCTTACCACATCTGCTCAACATTTTGCTGGAGGTTCTAAGAGAGGGAAGCTAAAGATAACAAGAAATGGAAAGCAGTGGTATCCAGACTGGAAAGGAAGAAATAAAATTGTCTTTGTTCATATACAACATGATGTCTTATAAAGGAAATCCTATGGAATCTACAAGAAAGAGACTAGGACTAAGAAGCAAGTTTAGAAAATTATGGATACAATGTCAATACATAAAGTCAATCATATTGTTGTACATTAACATCAGAATTTTAAATTTTAAAAATAACACCACCACCTGATGTAGCATGAAAATAAAAAACTTAGAGAAAAATTGGACAAAACGTATATAAAATGTATAAATGAAAAATTACAAGGCACTGCTAAAAACAATAAGGAGGCCTTGCATAAATGAAAAGTACACTGGATTCGTAGATCAGAAACCTCGATCTGGCTAAGAGTCCATTTCCCACAATCTGGCCTATATATAAACAACAATCCATTCAAAATCCCAGCAGTCTTTTTTATTTAATTTTACACAACTATTCTAAAATTCATATAAAATGCAAAGGATAGAGAATGGTCAAAATAGCTTGGAAAAGTACAAAGTTGCAAGATTTTTACTACCTGAATTTGAAACAATATAAAACTACATTAAGCAAAGTATGGTATGGCCACTAAAATAGAGAAATTAGACTTTATTAATAAAGAGTCTGAAATAGACCCACACATATGTGCTCAGCTGATTTTTGACAAAAATGTAAAAACAATTCAGTGAAAAGAGAAAAATCTTTCAACAAATGGTCCTTAAATTATTAGCATCCATATGAAAACTGATAAACTGCCATCCACACCTCTCAATGCAAACAAAAGTTAACTCCATGTGGATCACAGGCCTAAAGGCAAAGTCTAAAACTATAAAACTTCTATAAGAAAACATGGAAGAAAATGTTCATAATGCTGAATTAGGCAGAGATTTCTTACATGCATCAAAAGGATAATGCATAAAAGATCATATTGACAAACTGAACTCCATCAAAGTTAAGAACCTCTGCTCTTTCAAAGACTCTCTTAAGAATATGAAAGACAAGCCACAGACTAAATTAAGATATTAGAAAATCAAACATCTTGGGCGCCTGGGTGGCTCAGTGGGTTAAATCCTCTGCCTTCAGCTCAGGTCATGATCCCACGGTCCTGGGATGGAGCCCCACATCGGGCTCTCTGCTCAGCGGGGAGCCTGCTTCCTCCTCTCTCTCTCTGCCTGCCTCTCTGCCTACTTGTGATCTCTGTCTGTCAAATAAATAAATAAAATCTTTAAAAAAAAAAAAAGAAAATCAAACATCTGATAAAGAACTTAAAACAATATATTATTTAAAATTCTTAAAAATACTCAATAATAAGAAAACAAACAAATAAAATATATAAAATATTTGAGAAGACATTTGGCCAAATAAAATATATGGATGACAAATGAGCCATCTGAATGTAAAAAGATAACCAATATCATTAGTGATTAGGGAAATGCAAATTAAAATCACAGATACCACTACACATGTAAGGAATGGTTAAAATTAAAAACAAAAAAACCTGCTAACAGCAAATGCTGATAAGGATGTGGAACAACTGCTTGTGGTAATGTAAAATGGGACAACTTTTTTGGAAAACACTTTGGCAGTTTCTTATTAAATTAAATGTGCAATAACCATATGACACAGACATTCTATTCCTAGGCATTTGGCCAAGAGATATGAAAGCATAGGTCCATGCAAAGTATTGTATGCTAATACTTTTAGCAGCTGTATTGGTAATAAACAAAACTTGGAAACAATCTAAACGTTCACCAAAACATGAATAGATAAACAAATCATGATATATCCATGAAATGAAAAACTAATCAGTAATAAGAGAGAATAAAGTATTGATACATTCAGCAGGATGGATAAATCTTAGATATGCTGAGTGAAACAATGTGAGTGAATAATGTATACTTTCATTTATATAAAATTTTAGAAAATGTAGACTATTGTACAGTGAAAAAAATCAGATCACTGGTTGCTTATATATGGGGAAGGTTGGGAGAAGGGTATGAGAGGGGAGAATACAAAGAAGCATAAGAAAGATTTGGAGTGTTGATGAAGGATAGGTTTATTATCTTGATTTTGATGTCCTGATTGTGGTTTCACAAATGTGTGTGTGTGTGTGTGTGTGTGTGTGAAAACTTATAAAATTATACACATTAAATACTATAGGTCAATTACACCTTAATAAAGTTTTGAAAAAAAGCTTACAGTAAACATACTTAAAAAATAAATACTGCGGGGGAGGGGCAAGATGGAGAAGTAGGAGACCCTATTTCAAGCGATTCCCTAAAGTAAGCTAATTATCTAACAGAACACTCTGAATACCCATGAAATCAGCCCAAAATGTAGGATTATACACTTCTGGATCTCTATGGGGCAGAAGACGCCAGTGGAGCGGTAAAGCAGAGTGGGAATGCTCAGACTGATAGACTGATACCGGAGGATAAACAGAAGGGGGAGGGAGGCACCAGAAGCGACCCTCTGGAAAGTAATAGCCCAATACAGATACAAATACCACAATACAAAAGTGCCCTGTGATTGGGGACTAGCATTAATTTGGAGACAGAGGTCTGGGTGCAATTTGCTTTCCACTCAACCTCTGAAAAGCCACAAAAAGATTCCAAAGAACAAAAACCTCCAGAGAACAAAAGCCTAAAAAACCAATTTCCACAGAGCCCAGCCCCTTGATAGGGGACAGGAGGACTCAATCCAAGCAAGACTGACTGCAAATCAATATGGCAGGCTCGTCCCCCAGAAAGCCAGCCAAAAGAATGAGAGGATAACCACCAGAGGGTCCCCATAAAACTGTAAAATCCCAAGTTCAGGGGAAATCAATATATTAACCTCTCAGTATTGCCCTAACGCCTGTATATTTCATAAATACAACTTTTATTTTTAGTTCATTCTCACTGTCCTTGTTCTTTCTAATTTTTTAACCTACTTACCATTACAACTAGAGGTTTAATATAACATATTCTATAATAACCTTTTAACTTGAACTTTTTTCATAAATATGCCTGTGTTTTTCTTTTTCTTTTCTATTTTTTAAATATACATATAGATATAAGCTTCAAGGTAATCCTCTTTCCCTAATCAATACTACCCCTATATATAAGCCAGTTTTAATCTCCCTTTATCTCTGGAAAGTTGAGTCCTTTAACAAAGATATCAAGATATACCCAGGAAGAATCAAAATAAACTTGCTCACCCACATCAAGGTTTTATAACCACTCTCCTATCTTTTTCTTCAGTCAGTGTTTCTGTGTACTTGTTTTTGTTCTGTTATTATATAAATCCTATCCTTGGGATTCATTTTGGCTGGGTTCTTTTTTTTTTTTTTTTTTTTTTGTCATTTACTTTTGTCAGTCTTTTTGTTTGCTCGTTTTTGCTTGTTTACCTTATAAACCTTACCTTTAGGGCCCATTTTGGCTAGATCTTCTCTCTCTCTCTCTCTCTCTTTTCTTTTTTCTTTACTTTTGGTGGTGACTTCGACTGTTCAGAAGCATTCCAGGGTGCTCCTTGCCTGGATTGTGGGTGATATATTCAACTATGCATTCCCTCAACCACCTCTCACTAAAATGACTAGGAGGAGGAATACCCAACAGAGGAAAAATTCAGAGACTGTGTCCTCTCCATCAGAACTATTGGATATGGACATAAACAGTATGTTGAGAAAGGGAATTCAGGGTAACAATTATCTAGGCAATGGTTAGGATGGAGAAAACCATTAGTGACAACATAGAATCTCTAAGGGCAGACTTGAAAGCCACCTGGGAAGAAGTTAAAAATGCTATCAATGAGATGCAACCTAATCTAAATATTCTAACAGCTAGGGTAACTGAGGCAGAAGTTAGAATTAGTGATCTAGAGGACAAACTGATAGAGAGAAGGATCAGGAGGAGGCATGGAAGAAACAGCTTAGAAGCCATGAAAACAGAAATAGGGAAATAAATGATGCCATGAAATGTTCCAATGCCAGAATAATTGGGATCCCTGAAGGAGTGGAGAAAGAGAGGAGACTAAAAGATATTGTTGAACAAATTCTCAATGAAAATTTTCCTAATCTGGGGAATGAAACCAGCATTCGTGTCCTAGAGACAGAAAGAACATCCCCAAAATCAACGAATCTAGAAAGACACTTGATTATAAGACTGATGAATCATAATTTTAGACAAGAGCTTCTAAGGGCAGCTGGGGGAAGAGATTCCTTATGTACAGAGAAAGGTCCATCAGAATAATGTCAAACATGTCTACAGAAACCTGGCAAGCCAGAAAGGGCTGGCAAGACATATTCAGGGCACTAAATGAGAAGAACATGCAACAAAGAATACTTTATCCAGCAAGATTGACATTTAGAATGGATGGAGAGATAAAGAGCTTCCAAGACCTGCAAGGTTTAAAAGAGTATGTGACCACCAAGCCGGCACTACAAGAAATATTAAGGGGGGTCCTATAAAAGAAGAAAGAACCCAAGAGTGACACAGAACAGAAATTCACAGAGACAATCTATAAAAATAAAGACTGCAGGCAACATGATGTCAATAAAAACCTATCTTTCAATAAATCACTCTCAACCTGAAAGGCCTAAACACCCCCATCAAATGGCACAGGGTTGCAGATTGGATAAAACAATAAGACCTATCCATATGTTGTCTACAAGAGACCCACTTTGAACCTAAAGATACATCCAGACTGAAAGTGAAAGGCATCTTTCATGCCAATGGGCCTGAAAAGAAAGCTGGGGTAGTGATTCTTATATCAGATAAATTAAATTTTAAACTAAAGACTGTAGTCAGAGATAAAGAAGGACACTACATCATTCTTAAAGGGTCTATTCACCAAGAAGTTCTAAAAATTGTAAATATTTATGCCCCAATACGGGAGAAGCCAACTACATAAGACAACTGCTAATCAAGATAAAAGAGTCATATTGAGGGCGCCTGGGTGGCTCAGTGGGTTAAGCCACTGCCTTCGGCTCAGGTCATGATCTCAGAGTCCTGGGATCGAGTCCCGCATCGGGCTCTCTGCTGAGCAGAGAGTCTGCTTCTCTCTCTCTCTCTCTGGCTGCCTCTCCGTCTACTTGTGATTTCTCTCTGTCAAATTAATTAAAAAAAAAAAGAGTCATATTGATACGAATACATTAATAGTAAGGGATCTTAACATGCCACTCTCAGTAACAGATCATCCAAGCAGAAAATAAATAAAGAAACAAGAGCATTGAACAACACATTCGACCAGATGGACCTCATAGACATATACAGAACATTCTACCCTAAAACAAAAGAATACTCATTCTTATCAACAACACATGGAACTTTTTCCAGACCACACACTGGGTCAAAAATCAGGGCTCAGCTGATACCAAAATACTGAGATTATTCCCTGCATATTCTCAGACCACAGTGCTATGAAACTGGAACTCAACCACAAGAAAATGTTTGGAAGAAATTCAAACACTTGGAAGCTAAAGACTACCCTGCTTAAGAATATTTGGATCAACCAGGAAATCAAAGAAGAACTTAATTCATGGAAGCCAATGAGAATGAAGACACATTGGTCCAAAACCTACAGTGGTCCTAAGGGAGAAATACACAGCCATCCAAGCCTCACTCAAAAAAACTGAAAAATCCAGAATATACCAGCTCTCTTTATACCTTAAAGAATTGGATAATCAACAACAAATTAAGCCAACCCCATACATAAGAAGAGAAATAATCAAGATTAGAGCAGAGATCAATGAGAAAGAAACTAGAGCTACAGTAGAACACATCAATGAAGCTGGTTTTTTGAAAGAATCAATAAGATCAATAATCCACTGGCCAAACTATTCCAAAAGAAATGAGAGAAGACCCAAATTAATAAAATTATGAATGAAAAGGGAGAGATCATGACTAACACCAAGGAAATAGAAACAATCATCAGAAATTATTATCAACAGTTATATGCCAATAAGCTAGGCAACCTAGATGAAATGGATGCATTCCTGGAAACCTATAAACTTCCAAAATTGAATCAGGAAGAAATGGACAACCTGAATAGACCAATATCTAGTAACCAGATTGAAGCAGGGATCAAAAACCTCTCAAAAACCTCCCCAGCCCAGGACCTGATGGATTCCCTGGAGAACTCTACCAAACATTCAAAGAAGAAATAATAATACCTACTCTCCTAAAGCTGTTTCAAAAAATAAAAAAAATAGGGGTGCCTGGGTGACTCAGTGGGTTAAAGCCTCTGCCTTTGGCTCAGGTCATGATCCCAGGGTCCTGGGATAGAGTCCCACATCGAGCTCTTTGCTCAGCAAGGAGTCTGCTTCCCTCTCTCTCTCTCTCTGCCTGCCTCTCTGCCTGCTTGTGATCTCTGTCAAATAAATAAATAAAATCTTAAAAAAAAAAAAAGGTAACAGAAGGAAAACTTCCACTCTTTCTATGAAGCCAGCATTACCCTGATCCCCAAACCAGGTGAAGACCCCACCAAAAAGGAGAATTTCAGACCAATATCCCTGATGAATATGGATGCCAAGATTCTCAACAAGATCCTAACTAATAGGATCCAACAGTACATTAAAAATATTATCCACCAAGATTAGGTGGGATTTATCCAAGGGATGCAAGTGTGATTCAATATCCGCAAATAAATCAATGTGCTAGAACAAATCAATAAGAGAGAAGAACTACATGGTCCTCTCAAATGATGTAGAAAAAGCATTTGACAAGATACAGCATCCATTCCTGATTAAAATGTTTCAAAGGATAGGGGTAGAGGGAACATTCCTCAATTTCATAAAATCTATCTATGTAAAACCCACAGCAAATATCGTTCTCAATGGGGAAAAGCTGACAGTCTTCCCTTTGAGATCAGGAACACGACAAGGATGTCCACTCTTGCCACTCCTGTTCAACATAGTACTGGAAGTCCTAGCAACAGCAATCAGACAACAAAAAGAAACAAGAGGTATTCAAATTAACAAAGAAGAAGTTAAACTCTCTCTCTTTGCAGATGACATGATACTTTATATGGATAATCCAAAAGACTCCACCCCCAAACTACTAGAACTCATACAGCAATTCAGTAATGTGGCAGGATACAAAATCAATGTACAGAAATCAGTTGCTTTCTTATACACTAACAATGAAAATATAGAAAGGGAAATTAGAGAATTGATTCAATTTGCTATAGCACCAAGAACCATAAAATACCTGGGAATAAACCTAACCAAAGAGGTAAAGGATCTGTACTCGAGGAACTACAGAACACTCATGAAAGAAATTGAAGACACAAAAAGGTGGAAGACCATTCCATGCTCATGGATCAGAAGAATAAACATTATTAAAATATCTATACTTCTTAGAGCAATCTATACTTTCAATGTCATCCTGATCAAAATTCCACTGGCATTTTTCAAAAGAGCTGGAACAAAAAATCCTAAAATTTGTATGGAAGCAGAAGAGACCCCGAATTGCTAAGGAAATGTTGAAAAAGAAAAACAAAACTGGGGCATCACGTGGCCTGATTTTAAGCTTTGCTACAAAGCTGTGATCACCAAGACAGCATGATACTGGCACAAAAACAGACACATAGACCAATAGAACAGAGTGGAGAGCCCAGATATGGACCCTCAACTCTATGGCCAACTAATCTTTGATAAAGCAGGAAAAAATATACAATGGAAAAAGGACAGTCTCTTCAATAAATGGTGTGGGGAAAATTGGACAGCCATGTATAGAAGAATGAAACTCGACCATTCTCTTACACCACACACAAAAATAAACTCAAAAAGGATAAAAGACCTCAATGTAAGGCAGGAATCTATCAAAATCCTAGAGGAGAACATAGGCAGTAACCTCTTTGACATTGGCCACAACAACTTCTTTCGAGACATATCTCCAAAAGTAAAGGAAACAAAAGCGAAAATGAACTTTTAGGACTTCACCAAGATCAAAAGCTTCTGCACAGCGAAGGCAACAGTCAAAAAAAAAAAAAAAAAAAAAAAAAAAAAAAAAAAAAAACAAAGAGGCAATCTATGGAATGGGATAAGATATTCTCAAATTACACTATAGACAAAGGGCTGGTATCCAAGTTCTTTAAAGAACTCTCAAACTCAACACACACAAAACAGATAATCACGTCAAAAGGTGGGCACAAGACATGAACAGACACTTCTCTAAAGAAGACATACAAATAGCTAACAGACACATGAAAAAATGTTCATCATTAGCCATCAGAAAGATTCAAATCAAAACCACATTGAGATACCATCTTACACCAGTTAGAATGGCTAAAATCAACAAGACAGTAAACAACAAGTGTTGGAGAGGATGTGGAGAAAGGGGAACCCTCTTACACTGTTGGTGGGAATGCAAGTTTGTGCAGCCACTTTGGAAAACAGTGTGGAGATTCCTGGAGAAATTAAAAATAGAGCTACCTTATGACTCTGCAATTGAACTACTGGGTATTTACCCTAAATATACAGATGTAGTGAAAGGAAGGGTAATCTGTACCCTAGTGTTCATAGTACCAATGGCCACAGTCACCAAACTGTGGAAAGAACCAAGATGCCCTTCAACAGATGAATCGATAAAGAAGATATGGTCCATATATACAATGGAATATTATGCCTTCATCAGAAAGGATGAATACCCAACTTTTTATCAACATGGACAGAACTGGAAGAGATTATGCTGAGTGAAATAAGTCACTCAGAGAGAGTCAAGTATCATACGGTTTCACTTACTTGTGGAGCATAAGGAATAACATGGAGGACATTGGGAGATGGAGAGGAGAAGTGAGTTGGGGGAAATTGGAGGGAGAGACAAACCATGAGAGACTGTGGACTCTGAGAAACAAACTGAGGGTTTTGGAGGGAAGGGGGATGGAAGGTTGGGTGAGCCTGGTGATGGGTATTAAGGAGGGCACATATTGCATGGAGCACTGGGTATGATGCATAAACAATGAATTTTTGAACACTGAAAAAAATAAAATTAAATTTAAAAAAGAGAGAAACACTGCATGCTTCCTCTTTAAGGATCAGGAAAGAAATATAATGCCCCTATCACTGCCACTGATTCAAAATCATGGGAAGTCTTGGAAAACTCATTAAGAAATAAAAAGAAATAAGAAATGCATAATTGAAAAAGGAAATATAAATGTTCCTTTATTTGTAAAAGATGCCATTGTTTAACTAGGGAGAAATAAGAAAACTCAAAGAATCATCAGAGAAGGAAGATGGCAAGAAATATACAAAACTTAAAAGTTCTGATAAATAACACAGAAGGTGATTGAAATAAAATAGAATCTTTCCATGCTCTAGAAGGGACATTTTAATAGTATGTAGATATTAATTTTCTCAAGATTTATCTATATGTTCATTGCAATCCCAATCAAAATCCTAGGTGTATTTTTATGTAATTAATAAATATAAAGTTTTCATGGAAGAATAAAATTCCATAAATAGCATCATTTGTGATGTCAGGGATCTGAAGAAGCCCTGGGTATCCCATGCAGTGGAGCAGGTAAATTAGAATGAGTGATGTACACAGTGGAGTCCTATGTGGACTTTGGCACAAAGAACTTGATATATACATAGTAATGTGTTGGACCTTAAGTACACAGTGTTTAAAGGAAAAGGTAAGAAAATGAACGAGATCTATAATTTCATGCATCACGAGGCAATAAAATATTCATTCACCTAAAACATCAATTCTTGTTTTTCTGGAACGCATGTAAAAAAAATAGCTATATATCGAATACATTAGAACAGTTTCCTGTAGTAGGGAGAACATGAGAGTGAGAAGTGAGGAATAAAAGCAATAAAGAAATAAAGAACAGTCATGACTGAGCAGTATGAGTAATTAACCCCACTGCACCTGAGGTGTTACTAAAATGAAATAAAGTAATTAAGAACAAACAGTCCTTAATATTTGGATGTTCTTTCTATAGTCAGTATAAATGTAGTGACAAAACATTACATTGCCTTCATTATGGAAAAAAATAATTCTACTTTGTATTTGCTTTCTACTACTTCATAACAAGTTATAACTATTTCCAAGGTCAGGTTCAGGCCCAGACAGGTTCCCTTCTGTGTCCCCTGATCAAGGTATCACAAGGCTACTATCCAGATTTTGGCCTGGCTACATTCTCATCTGGAGGTTGGACTGGGGAAGAACCCACTTTCAAGCTCATTCAAGTTGTTGACAGAATTCATCTTGTTGTGGCTGAAAGACTGAGGTTCCCATTTTTATGATGGCTATCATTCAGAGCCCACAGAAACACACAAAAGTATACACACACACATGCAAATACACACCATAACGTGATCATGAGAGTAACAGCCCATCACCTTTGCCATATTCTATTGTTGAAAGCAAGACAAAGTTTTCACTCATACTTAAGGGCAGGACATATGCATAGGGGCTACCCTAGAGACTATCTGTCACATGTATGAACCATATTTATAAAATCATATTACCATAAATGCTGTTTATTAGCTTTTTAATTTTTAAAAAATCTACCTACAAAGGCAGTATTAATAGTTATTAGAAGTTTCATAACAGGAGAAATAAAAAATATAAAAAGATATGTTCTAAAGTGGATATATAAACAAAGGAAGAGTATGCTTTTTTAAAATCATAAAGGTAACCTCCAGAAAAGCACAATAAGATACAACTAAAAGGAAAATGTTAAGGGAATGAAGAATTTTCTGGTAGTTTAGATGGAATAAATTCTTCATCTTTTATAAAGGGAGTCAATATTTTCTAGTGGTAAGTCTGGAAATCAAGTCACAAGTACATTGTTTTAATGGGAAGTAGAAGTAAAAAACAGAAACCATTAATTCTTGCTTGTGTGGACAGACCAGTGGTGGGAGCAGGGAAGAAAGAAGATTTTTAATTTTTCCTTAGATCCCTATGTACCAATTGATTTTTTTTTTTTTTTGCCATAGGATAATTTTCATGTTAATTTTAAACTTGTTTTAAAAATAAGATTTTAGGAAATGGGTGATAATATTCATATCAAATATAAAAGCTAGAAAGGAATATAAAAATTATAAATACCATCTCTCTCTTTTTTATAGCCACAGAAACTAAGGCACAGAGAAATGCAGTTGTGTACTCTGGATCATATCTGGCTGAGTCTAGATAAAGCCTTGAGTAGAACTTCCACCTCCTGATTCCTATATAACACACTGCTCAAGTAGTTTTCATCCAAAGGCATAAAAGCTGGGCTGTGGGTTACACTTCTAAATGTGCCAATAATTTGCATGGGGCAAGTCATTAATTGAACTTCACTTTCCTCATGCATAAACCTCATGATCATGTGTAGATCAGTGGTTTTCAACTTTTTTTTTAAGATTTTATTTATTTATTAGAGAAAGAGAGATCACGAGTAGGCAGAGAGGCAGGCAGAGAGAGAGAGAGAGAGGGAAGCAGGCTCCTCACTGAGCAGAGAGCCTGATGCAGGGCTCGATCCCAGGACCTTGAGATCATGACCTGAGCTGAAGGCAGAGGCTTTAACCCACTGAGCCACCCTCAACTTTGTTTTTAAAGCAGCAAAATTTAGTCATTAAATGAAATCCTGGAGTCTCATTTGACAAAAATTCAAAATGAAGGGAAAAAAAGTCAAACCTGAGCTTCTCTGGTTGAAGGGAGTTGTACGAACACTTTAAGCTCTCTGCAGCCCTGACAGACCCTCTTCCAGATGTCTAGAGCTCTTTGGTGAATGCTCTCTGGCTATCCTCTAACTGAGGAGCTGGGTGAAGGGGAGGCAGAGAGTACATTTCTAACAAGCTCCCAGGAGTGCTAATGTTGCTATCTCTTGGCAAGTCACTAGATGATCTCAATATCTCCTCCAATGGCCCACCTGAGATTTTACCTTTGCTTTACTACTTAATACCCATTTCTATGAACCTATTGACAACAGAGGCCAATCACAAAGAGCACTGCTACCTCCCAGTTACTAGCGAATGAGCTGATGTGAACCATGGAATTAGCATCAAGGCATGAGAGTGGAGTGATGGAGAATATAATCTCTGAGTATGACTGACCTGGACTAGAGTATCAGTTGTCCCACTTACTGGTTGGGTGACCATGGCAATTAACTTCATGTCTGTGAGCATCAGGTTTCTTATCTGTAAAATGGAGTTAAAATTGGGTGCCCTCTATGTTGTTGTGACGATTAGAAATGACATTATGCTTCAAGATTCCTAGAACAGTACCTTGAATATAACAAACAGTCAATGAATATTAGGTATTGAAGGGACACAGAGGATATTTTAAAGAATTGTTTACAAGACTTTAACTTTAGTATCAAAGTATCTACATATAAGAAATTCCAACCTGTGGTTGGAAGACTCGAAGCAAATTTATAATGTACAAAGTAGGAGCACATGGAAGCTTAAGCAGCAGAAATAAACTACATAACTCTCACTAGGGTCCTACTGAATATTTATAGGTGATTAGGACACCAGTATCATCATATTATTATAGTTACTCAATGTATTGCCAGAAAGGACTGTTCATCTAAACTGTCTTTATAAGAATAAGTAATAAATAAAATATAAAGCAAGAACAATTTTTCTAAGTCATAACTAATTAAATCTTACCTAAAACATTGATTCCATCTCCCCAGTTTTCTGTGATTTTTTTTCTGCTAAAACTTCACTGTTGTAAGAAAAAAAAGTATTTCACAGTTATCCTCCAAACCAAGTATCAACATTTTTTCCATCATACCATGTATATTCTTTCTGATATCTCCCTGCAGCTCACCATACATAAATTATCAAAATAATTTTTTGAATATTCTACACTACAGAATTCTAGATTTAAAGAAAGATTACATCACTTTAGTGGGAAACATACTCAAACACTCTGGTTCTTTCTGATTTCCTTTGAAGTGGCACTTCCCAGGACAATATAATTGATTATATGGGGTAGCCCAGAAATAAGTGATTTGGGGCCAAGGCATTTTGGCAGATTATTGTACAAAGATAATCTATCAAAAGGTATTTTCACATTAACCTGCGATGATCCTAGTGTTCCAGCTGAAACCAAAATGTACTTCCAGGAAGTTTAGCTGTGAATAGACAGCTAATTTAGGCAATAAACATAAAACATTATCTAGTAGTAGAATGCGAAAGAATAAAGAAACAAAATGCTACAACTTCATCAAGTGACTATTGACTAAAAGCTGCACATATTTTCAAAAATAAAGATTAATTTATTAAAAGCATGTATATACGGTGTAAGAGAATGGTCAAGTTTCATTCTTCTAAATATAGCTGTCCAGCTTTCCTGTTTTGTTGAAGATTATTTGCCCATAGAGTTGAGGGTCCATATCTGGGCTCTCTACTCTGTTCCACTGGTCTATGTGTCTGTTTTTATACCAGTACCATGCTGTCTTGGTGATCACAGCTTTGTAGTAAAGCTTGAAATCAGGTAGTGTGATGCCCCCAGTTTTATTTTTGTTTTTCAACATTTCCTTAGCGATTCAGGGTCTCTTCTGATTCCATACAAATTTTTGGAGTATTTGCTCCAGCTCTTTGAAGAATACCAGTGGAATTTCTATCAGAATGGCATTAAAAGTATAGATTTCTCTAGGCAGTATAGACAATTTAACAATGTTTATTCTTCTGATCCAAGAGCATGGAATGGTCTTCCATCTTCTTCAATTTCTTTCATGAGTGTTCTGTAGTTCCTCGAGTACAGATCCTTTACCTCTTTGGTTAGGTTTATTCCCAGGTATCTTATGGTTCTTGGTGCTATAGTAAATGGAACTGATTCTCTAATTTCCCTTTCTGTATTTTCATTGTTAGTGTATAAGAAAGCCACTGATTTCTGTACATTGACTTTGTATCCTGCCATGTTGCTGAATTGCTGTATGAGTTCTAGTAGTTTGGGTTTTCCGTATAAAGAATCATGTCATCTGCGAAGAGAGAGAGTTTGACTTCTTCAATGCCAATTTGGATACCTTTTATTTCTCTTTGTTGTCTGATTGCTGTTGCTAGGACTTCTAATACTATGTTGAATAAGAGTGGTGAGAGTGGGCATGAAACTCGACCATTCTCTTACACCGTACACAAAGATAAACTCAAAATGGATAAAAGACCTCAATGTGAGACAGGAATCCATCAGAATCCTAGAGGAGAACATAGGCAGTAATCTCTTCGATATCAGCCACAGCAACTTCTTTCAAGATAAGTCTCCAAAGGCAAAGGAAACAAAAGCAAAAATAAACTTTTGGGACTTCATCAAAATCAAAAGCTTCTGCACAGCAAAGGAAGCAGTCAAGAAAACAAAGAGGCAACCCACGGAATGGGAGAAGATATTTGCAAATGACAGTACAGACAAAAGGTTGATATCCAAGATCTATAAAGAACTCCACAAACTCAACACACACAAAATAGACAATCATATCAAAAAATGGGCAGAAGATATGAACAGACACTTCTCCAATGAAGACATACAAATGGCTATCAGACACGTGAAAAAATGTTCATCATCACTAGCCCTCAGGGAGATTCAAATTAAAACCACATTGAGATATCACCTTACACCAGTTAGAATGGCCAAAATTAGCAAGACAGGAAACAACATGTGTTGGAGGGGATGTGGAGAAAGGGGAACCCTCTTACACTGTTGGTGGGAATGCAAGTTGGTACAGCCTCTTTGGAGAACAGTGTGGAGATTCCTCAAGAAATTAAAAATAGAACTTCCCTATGACCCTGCAATTGCATTAATGGGTATTTACCTCAAAGATACAGATGTAGTGAAAAGAAGGGCCATCTGTACCCAATGTTTACAGCAGCAATGGCCACGGTCACCAAACTGTGGAAAGAACCAAGATGCCCTTCAACGGACAAATGGATAAGGAAAATGTGGTCCATATACACTATGGAGTATTATGCCTCCATCAGAAAGGACGAATACCCAACTTTTGTAGCAACATGGACGGGACTGGAAGAGATTATGCTGAGTGAAATAAGTCAAGCAGAGAGAGTCAATTATCATATGGTTTCACTTATTTGTGGAGCATAACAAATATGTCCCATGGAGGACATGGGGAGTTAGAGAGGAGAAGGGAGTTGGAGGAAATTGGAAGGGGAGGTGAACCATGAGAGACTATGGACTCTGAAAAACAATCTGAGGGTTTTGAAGGGACAGGGGGTGGGAGGTTGGGGTACCAGGTGGTGGGTATTATAGAGGGCACAGATTGCATGGAGCACTGGATGTGGTGCAAAAATAATGAATACTGTTATGCTGAAAATAAATTAAAAAAATAAAAAATAAAGCATATATATAGCAGAAGGGCAACAATGCAAGGCAAAGAGTTTCTCAGACAATACTAAAGAGGAGCCAAAAGATGAAGCTAACCCACATTTTTCCATAAAATGTATTTTGTTTCTCATATTAAAAGAGTAACATATTGTCATTTTTATAATCACTAGATTATAAGGCATGTGAACTGATTTTGTCCCCAATTTTACTTCTGAGTTGTATGACCTTGGATAAGTCATTTAATTCTCTGAATTTTGACTTCTTCATTTATTTAATGAAGGGACTGACCAGTGCAATTATAACTCTTAGTATACATATATTTATTATAAAGCTATATATTATTTATTTTGTGAACATGTTATATTTATAATATAAATATAGAAAAGTTATAAACATAAATTTTCATTATTTGTTCTGTGTTTATTTTTTAACCCTTTCCATATACATTTTTACTTGCACCAACCTTATAAAAACCTAGAGTAATAAAATTTTATATGGTTAACATAAACTGTGTTTGGGAAGAAGGCTGTGTGTGGGTGAGAAAGAGCGAGAGATATTAAGTTCACACCTGAGAGAAAACATATGTATTTAGGATACAGGGAATATGCCTCTCTATAAAACAAACCTAGGATGAGTTTTATTTAGCTGTATATTTCATACTGCCACTTCCTAAAGGAGAAAGAATGCAGCTTTGGAATAGTCTGCACAGCGCCTGCCATGGTCTCACAGGCGTTTAGGGGATTACGAGGCATCATGCCCATTAGAATTGTTTCTCCTCTAAATAATTTCTCTTCCTTCTCTTCCATGACATGTCTTCTTAATTATTTCCCAAAAGGCATAGTGTCTTACCTGTGGTGGCACTCAATAAACATTTGTGGAATGGAATTGAATGCAAGCCAAAATGTAAGCATAGCAAAAAGTGGTTTCTCCCACTGAAATTCTCCTTTGGTAAGCTCCTTTCTCTTACTTTGATGTCTCAGTGTCCATCGTACCTACAAAGCCTGCCCTGTCTCCAGTTGTCAGCCTGCAAACCTCCTGCAGCTTAGCCACCTGCTTCCTGACACAGTTCACCAGCACACACCTCCCACACCAGATGGCTCCCTTCTCCTGCCTTTGCTTGGCAAAGAATTTACATTTCACGTGTCCAGACTGGGACATGGGTGGGCACATCCAAGCATTGAGGCTCTGTATGAGCAGCAGCAGAAGAGGTCCAAACAGCCTAATGAACTTGGAAGACCTGTCTTTCTATACCATTCTGCATTCCTTTTGTTTTGTTTTGTTTGTTTCCTTTTGAAGGGAGGGGAGACATAAAAATACTTTGTCCTAGAAACTTCGTTTCCCTCAGTTGCATATAGAATTCCTCAGGAATTTTCCAGGTCTACTCAACAAGGCCATATCAGAGAATTGAAAAGATTTCTTATCTAAGTTTCAAATTTGGACCTTACAATTCTGTGTAACCTGATTCCAATACCACCATGATTGTGATTGTGAGATTAGAATGGTACACTTCTTGGTGCCTGGGTAGCTCAGTGGGTTAAGCTTCTGCCTTCGGCTCAGGTCATGATCTCAGGATCCTGGGATCGAGCCCACATCAGGCTCTCCTGCTCAGCAGGGAGCCTGCTTCCCCTTCTTTCTCTCTGCCTGTCTCTCTGCCTACTTGTGATCTCTCTCTCTCTCTGTCAAATAAATAAATACAATCTTTAAAAAAAAATGGTGTGATTCTTTAGGGCAGCTAGAATTATAGGTTTGGGTAGGAAGAATGTGTGGAGAAGGTAGACTTCACAAACTGCATGGAAACCAACTAGTAGATCATTTATATGAGCTATCAAAGTTAACTTTTCCTATCCACATTTCAGAGATGCCCATCACCTCTTTATTTTGATTAAAATTGTTCAAAAGTGAATACAGTTGTCAAAATGAGAGTCTAAACACTATAGAGTTGTGTTTACTTCCTCTTGGTGCATCTGTTATGGAGGTAAAGGAAGGAATCCAGTCTTATTTCTATGCCCATTCCTCCTATTACATTTTATAAACTAAGGTACAAAATTGAGCTGGAAGTGGAACATAATAGTCTTGGAAAAAACAAAACAAGAATTTAATTCAATCTTTCTCTACCAACCACTTTTGTTCACTGAAAAAACATGAAATATCTCAGTCAGTTAGCTCATTTTGTTAGATCTATGATCTCAAAACATAGCCAGAGAATGGTGAATCCTTAAGGTATACCAGATAAACTCTGGTGTGGCCTTAGATCATGAGGTCATGATAGTCATAATATTGCAGAGCCTAAGCTAATGACTGCAGAGTAACTAGTAATTTGTCTATAATTTTGGGGTAGAAACCTTTACTGATAACATTTAAAAATTGTGAACTTACCCTCACTGTCCAGGAGAGTACCTTTGGTTGTTCAGTTGGTTAGGTGGTCGATTATAGTAGAAGTCAAAAGTGGGTTTGGATAATCCTTGCTGGTTTCTTGACATTACCAGGGCCACTGTATATAAATACTACCTACAACATATTTACTCACAAATCCTACAACCTCGTAAAATTATCTTCCTCTCACCTGGAAAAGGAAATGAAAAAATCAGGAAAGATGATATCCTTGAATAATTTCCACCGCTACACAAATTTTTCTTTCCTTGAAGCAATATCTATGGCAAAAACTTCAGGGCCAGCCAGTTTCATAACTGGCAGAAGGGAGGAAATCTTGTACATCCATCATCTTCTTTAAAAAAAAAAAAAAATCTCCTTTATGCCAAGGAGATTCCTCTACTCAGGAGAGTCACCACGGAGACTCAGAGGGCTAAAAAAATCACTGTGAAGGTTCTTAATCATTGTAGCTGCTTCACCCCTGCCCTTCAGTTTTTGTCTGTCTCCATTACTCCTCACTTGAACTAGTCTAGCATAATGCTTTTCCTGTAGATTAAAGGTCCTGAAGTCAAAACCCAAAAGCTTGAAGAAAAAGAAAGTAATGAATATAAACATCACTTTTCAATCACTTTGCCTGTTTCCCAAAGCACTGATGCATTCATTTTTATTACTTTCCCAAAATGCTCTCAAGAAATAGTGAGAAAAGAAGTTAGGTAAGAAGAGAAAGAGAGAAAGAAAGAAGAAGCCAAGGTTAGAGGCTGGTGTTTGGAGTCAGTAGTAAGCATGGCTGCTTAACCTGTGTCTTTCAGAAAGATTCCCCTGCCCCCAAAAATCTGCTGACCCCACCAGCTTTCTAAAGTTTAAACTACCATCATTTGACTTACTCAAATTTGGAATTAAAATGTTGGCTCCTATTAAAATACAGTTGCAAATCTTGAGAAACCTTACATAAATGATTCCTGAGACCCTTCATAAAAGTTGATTTTGATGGCAGTAATGGAGAAAAAACCTGAGCAACCTGAGAATGGGCTTAATAAAAAATAAAATAGAAATAGAAAAAAAAAAAAAAAAAGGGACACCTGGGTGGCTCAGTTGTTAAGCATCTGCCTTTAGCTCAGGTCATGATTCCAGAGTCCTGGAATCAAGCCCCGAATTGGACTCTCTGCTTGGTGGGGAGCCTGCTTCACCCTCTCTCATTCCTCCTGCTTGTGTACCTTCTCTCGCTGTCTCTCTCTGTCAAATAAATAAAATCTAAAAAAAAAGAAATAGAAAAAAAAAAGAGGGCAGAAAACATATCAGTTGGCCTACTATAGATAAACTATTACTGCCTGACTAGAGGTCATTAGGTTTAGCAACAGAAATAGAATCACAGGTCATTTTCATTCATTGACATTATTTTCCTTCTCTCTCACAGAGTCATGGTGAAATGTATAGACTCTGGCATCAAAATAGCTGCCTTGAAGCCTGGCTCTACCACTTAAACTCTATCTCACTTTAGGTATATCACATAATCCCTTCTAATCTCAATTTCTTCATCTGTAAAATGAGTATAACAGTGCCTATGCATGTGAAGATTAGTGATATATACCACAAAAAATTCATAATTCAGTGTCTGCTCTAAAAAGTGTTTATCATCATCATTGTCCCATGGGAATATCATGAAGAAACACAGAAATTGTGTAAGAAAATTAGGTAGTGAAAAGGTTATTTTTCTAAGGAAAATATTCTCATTTGATAATAATACTCCTTATAATTAAGCTCAAGGACAAATTGTGGTTTTCCTCTCTTGGATAATAACAGTCATCATTTACTGAGAAACCACTGAATGTGATGCACAGGGTTATTTACGCTATGCATTCACATTTAATTTAAGAAACAGTATCCCTTACAAAGTTTCAGTTATGCCAGATGAATAAGCTCTATATAACAAAATAACAATACTGTATTGTACACTTAAAATTTTGCTAAAAAGGCAAATATTATCTTAAGTGATCTTACCACAAAAGAAAAGAATGGATATAAATAAAGAGATAAATAGATACAAACAAACATAATTAAATACATACTTTTGGAAGCGATAAATTTATAGCCATGATTATAGTGAAAATTTCATGACTGTATACTTGTCTTCAAACTCATCTAGTAGCATATGTTAAATATGTACAAACATCCCTCAAAAAAGTGGTATAGAAAAAAACAATAAGACAGAGTATCCTGGAGAAAAGCTAATTTTTCTAAATAATCAGATTTTTAAAATTCCACTTAATACAGCAACTTTCTAGGAATTTTTCTAAGGAAAAAAGCCAGACCCATGCCCAGAAATTTATGTACAATGTTCATAGGCTTACATATAATTACCAAAACAATGAGAAGAAAACCTGGGTACCCAACAATGTAGACTTGAGTAAACACAGAATGTTCACCCTTCTAATGAAATACAATTAAGCTATTTCAAAGAGAAATATTTAATGCCATGGGAAATTATTCAAAATGTGTAAGCAAGGAAAACATTTTATAAAACATTGTTTACAGTATTATTTCACCTGTATAAATATTGATACAAAGTATTTCACACAGAGCCTAAATCAAAAGATACTAGATAAACATATGTAAATCCATAGAACAAATGCAGTAAGGATAATGCTTCCAGTGATTATGTAGGGAATGAAGGGATTAAAAGTGGTCCTTGATTTCTTCTTTATGTTTCTCTGGCTTCTCCAAATTTTATATAATGAACAAATATTACTTTTCTTAAAAAAAAAAAGAAAAAGAAAGAAAGCAATTCTGATCATCTCAGTAAGTAAACAATTCTAAGAAGCTCAGCAGAAGAGAAGCATTTATAGGAGACAGAAATGAAAATCCTACAAAGCAGGTAAGTGAGGGCTTTCAAAATTGAGCACAAGAAGCAGAACTTGGGTAAATTCCCTTAGCAGGAGAAAGGGCTGCTGCAGCTGTTATAATATGCAGCAGGCATGAACCAAGAAATAGGTACTCAAGATTCCCACCATTTGCAATGATGTGAATGAAGCCAGAGAGTATTACGCTAAGTGAAATAAGTCAGTCAGAGAAAGACAAATACCATATGATTCTACTCCTACGTGGAAATTAAGAAACAAAACAAATGCACATTAGGAAAAGAAAGAGAGAGAGAGAGAGACAAACCAAGAAACAGACTCAACCACAGAGAGCAAACTGATGGTTACCAGAGGAGAGGAAGATGGGGGGTTGGGTTAAATAGGTGATGGGGATTAAGGAGCACACTTGTTGTGATGAGCACTGGGTGAGGTATGCAAGTGTTTAATCACTATATTGTACACCTGAAGCTAATACTACACTGTATGTTAACTAACTGGAATTTAAATAAAAACTTGAAAAAATAAAATATTATGAGACCAAAAAAAAAAGATATCCACCTCCCTGAACATTCACTGGTAACATCAATGGCTACTACACCTGCTAAAAACATGTAGACATTTTCCAGCATGTTCTATGGCTACTACACCTGCTAAAAATATGTAGACATTCTCCAGCATGTTCTGCAATAACCCCTATACAAGATCCCATGTGACCAATTCATTTTAGAGTTTGGTACAAAAAGAAACTGTCTTCTCTGAAGAGTCACTATAAATGAAAGCCACATACCTTAATTCTGAAAGAGTGTGGCTCTGGCTCAGAGGGCTCAAGTCTAAGCAACCCTCTGCCAGTCATTAGCTTTGTATGTTAGCCCAGCTACTTACCCTCCTTAGCCTAGGTACCCTCATGTGAAAAATACATTTTAGAATAGTAACTACTTCATGGACTTTAATGAGGACTAAATGAGATACTCCATGTATAATAGAAATCACCCATTAATATCACCTATCTTTGTTATGGCTATCAGATAAAAGAATTTATATGATGCTCATTCTTTCCCTATTTGCCTCAGCTTCCAGGGAGTCCCAAATGAAATTTAATCTTTAAAGATTCTTTATTTTAAAGATTTTATTTATTTGTCAGAGAGAGAGTGAACACAAGCAAGGGGAGCAGAGGGAGAAGCAAGCTCCCTACTGAGCAAGGAGTCTGATATGGGACTCAATCCCAGGAACCTAGGGTCATGACCTGAGCCAAAGCAAATGCGTAATCAATGAGCCATCCAGGCATCCCTAATTTTCAATGATTCTAACTAAATTAGTCCTCATGAATATTTATTTACTTTGCTTTGGCAAGATTTTACTTACTTATTTCTATGTTTAGACAGTATCATATATTTAATATTTTTCACAAGGTGACAAATTATTTTCTGAAGGAAGTAACTCCATTAAAAAAAATCTCTTTATTCCACTTCTTTTTCTGGCTGCCTACTCATCTCTTTCATACTCAAACTTCTGAGGGTTTCCTAGGCTCACTGTCTACTCTTCTTTCTCTTCAAACCTCTCTAATCTGATCCTAAATCCCATGGATATATTCAGTGCTCCTCTTTTCTGACCAGAAGCATTGAAACATTTGAAACATTCTCTTTCATTTACTTCCTTGATGATCCTCACCTTGTTTTCTTCCCAAATCTCTGTCCCTTCTTTCCCTGTCTTCTTTACTGTCTCACTCTCCTCTAGTTGGCCACTAAACATGGAATAGATATCTTCAAGTGCCAGACTTAGTGCCTCTTCTCTTTGTATGCTATACATTATACACTTACTCATTTCCCTGGTGATTTCATCTAACCCATCTTATAATCCATCTGATGATTCCCAAATTGCATCTAGCTCTATCTAGGTGGGTACACCCCATGGACGTCTCCACCAGATTTCTCCACTTAACATGTCTCAAAGACAACTTAAGCTCAGTTTTCTTAAAATTAAAACTATACTTTTCCCCCTTAATTTTTTGTATAGCTTTATAAACCACCACCACCACCACCAACAACAACAACAACAAATTCTCACTCTTCAACTCCACATGTAGTCTATTAATCAGTCTTATATAATTTACTTCTCTCTCTTCCTCTGAAACCAACTTATTCGAAGCTACTATCATTTTATACCTGTGTACCATACTAGTGTATCAGCCTTTTAATCAGACTCTCAGATCCATTTTGCCCATCTCAAAATCATCCTCCAGGAATCTGTCAGAGTATTCTACTTAACTTGTAAGTAACTGTCTCGCCACTGTTTTAAATCCATTCATCTTAGATGAAGTACAAAGGCTTTAACTGACCCAGAAGACCTTGAGTGCTTTTGCCCCTACTTAGGGTCTCAGTCTCATTTCATATTGCTCTCTCCCCTTTCTCCCCCCTCTGTCTCAACTTCACTGGTCTCCTTCCAGTTGCTTGAACCTAACACCAAGTTCTTTCTCACCTCAAGGCTTTTGAATATCTGGTCCTTCTGCCTAGAATGCTGCTCCATTTCTCTCCCTTCCTTTATTTAATTCTTACCTATCCTGATATTATACCAAATAAACCTTCTTTGGAGACCCCTTCCCTGCCTCCTCAAGTCTGGGTCAGATCTTCCACCACACGCTTTTCTAGAATCAAGTATGTTCTCTTCATAAACCATTCTGCGTTTGCATTTACATGATTTTGAGATTATGTGAACAGTTTTCTGCCTGCTACTATACTGTAAATCTTATGCAGGCAAAGACTATTTCTCTCTTGCTCAGCAGTATTAATTTACAACCCAACAGAGTCCAGGATATCCAATACCTATTAACTGAAGGAATGCACAGCCTATTTTATGCATGTCCTCCTTTCCAGTCCCACTGCTTCTCCAAACTCACATTTGCATCATCACATTCCTGGGTTACTGCAATAACCCCTTAACTGGAATCCTTATCCACCTCCTATATTCTTCTCCCTCTAGCACAATTTATAACTCACTGCCAGATTAATCTTCCAGAAGCACAACTCTGATAATTTCATTCCCAGTTCAAGAACATTGAGTAGTTCCCCACCATGAACAGAAAAAAATCAAAATTCCTTTTGGCCTCCAGCCAACCTTTCCAATCATACTTTTCTACTAATGTTCACATACCCTATGCTCTGATTAAACTGAGATGCATATAATCTGTGACTCATATATATATGTAAAATACACATATTTTATATATATCTCACACATACATATATTTCTTTTTGGCCACATGCTGGATATCCTTTTCTCGTATAGTTTTCTCCATGTAGAATATTTTATTAATGTTTCCACTATTTTCACACATCAAAATCTTTATGATCTTCCAAATGTAGCCAAAATCTAACTCCTTCAAGAAGCTCTCTTTGATTTCCTCCAACTAGAAATCATCACTCTTGCTTCTGAATCCCTATCCTTTCTTTTCTCTATCTCTAGAATTAAGGTTGTCATTTTCCATCATTCATCATAGCTATTTATTATGTGCAAGCCACACTAGACTGCAAACTCTTTGACAAACTGGGACACCCAGTCTTACCTTATATATTGGAAGAGCTACATGAACATTCATTGAATTTTGGCTTGTGCAAATATGTGAAATATTTTAATAATATGCTCCTTAAAGATTTCTTAATTAAAAAGGGAGAAAGTCCATCTACATTACTTCTCTTTTGTGGACAGAAGGTGGTTTTCATTGACCCAGTGGGCAATTTTCTTTGTGCACTCACTTAATTTCTTCTAATCACTAAAGTGGCAAAATGATACAGGAGAAAATTATACTCTTAGCCATTTCCTTCTCTTTTGATAGTAACTTCAGAAAGAGTCTGCTAGAGTCCTTTTGACAGAATATAATTACAGTGTATAGTTTTTATCTGTTTCTTATTAATCCCATTTTGGGGCTCATGCTGGCAATTGAAATCCTGTTTTTCTTTTTGCTTGTGCTACTGCTTCCAGCCAGCTTGGACAGCTCATGCTGAGTACCCGAGCCACCTCTCTCAATGGGCTCCTGCCTCCTCTTTTGAAGTAAGGAGGCAAACCAGAGAGAGAAAATGCCCTTTTTTGACAAATTTAAAGCATTTGAAGGCGGAAAGGAGAAAATTAACCCATCAGCATAGCAATGTGGACTGCTATCACAACTTTATCCTTGAAAATTCAGAATGAGGTGAATCCCAGGAAAAGCATTCAGATTAAGAGATCTCATAATTAAGGCTTTAAATTTGTTTTATACATATAGTATAGTTATACAAATATAACCTATTATTAATAATAACTAGAAGTGATCCAAAAGCCCAATATTTAATTATGCTTGAGGTTGGCTTACATATTATTTGAGAACCTAGAATTTTTAGGAAGTGATTCCATTTCTACCTCTAAGGTTGTATGTCCTCAGGCAGAACACTACACTAGAAGTCAGGAAGCCTGTGTTCTGGTTCCAATTATCACTTATTGGTGATGAGTCCCTGGGAAAAGTCTTAAATTTCTCTGCAAATTTATTTTCCTTGAAATGAAAAGAATATCTACTCCACTTGTCTCTCTAGATACCTGTAAGGATCAGGTATGAGAATATGAGGTATCAGGAATGAGAACAAATGAAATCATGTATATAAAATCATGTTGTAAACTGAAAGCACATGATTTTATCATTTTCAGACTAATCTAGTTAACATAGGATATAAAATTAAAATATTTCTAAACATTAACTTCAGAAATATTTGAATATTTAAACCAAATTTTAGCTTTGTCCACTTATGAAAGAAGGTGATAGGGTCGCCTGGGTGGCTCAGTGGGTTAAAGCCTCTGCCTTCCGCTCAGGTCATGATCCCAGTGTCCTGGGATCGAGCCCCGCATCGGGCTCTCTGCTTAGCAGGGAGCCTGCTTCCTCCTCTCTCTGCCTGCCTCTCTGCCTACTTGTAATCTCTGTCTGTCAAATAAATAAATAAAATCTTTTAAAAAAAAATAAAAAGAAAGAAGGTGATAATAGCTTACCTCTTTATGTAATTGATTGTAGTCTGTCCTTACTTCTTCCTTATAATCTATTCTTTCTTAAGTGAGTAAAACTACTACCTTGAATCTTTTCCTCCTAAGACTTATTTCCTCAAAGTTGAAATCAATCCCTTTTTTCTCTTCGCCTTTTCCAAATTTTAAAATTGGATTTAAAATACCAAAGATCTTAGGGGAAGACTGACAGAGCCAATGGATATCAGCTTACAATTGACCTTACTACCCTACAGTTCTTCTTTATGGTATATCTCAACGTCTGTTCACTTTTATTTGCCTCATTTATTCTATGTATTTATTGAGCATGTCTTATTTAAAAGGCAGTAGAGAATGTATTCAATGTAGAGTATACAGAGTTGTATTTGATTCTATACTGGCTTTGCAGGAGTTTACATTTCTACTAGGGAAGATAAAACATGCAGACAGGAAATATTGTCAGGAAATGGTTCGTATTAACGACGAACTGATATTTTTTTTTAATCTGTTGAAGCTTTGTTTTAAGAAAGTAACTTTAACACATGCTGTCCCAGGAATCTCACTTGTGAGGATATTTTCAATTCTCTCAGGAGCAATTATATATTTGAGTGCTAAAAAACTTAGGCTACTAGCATTTTTGTTAAATATTTTCACAGAAGATGTTTAAACAAATTTCCCAAGACCAAAGTATCTCCTGAATCTAATCAAGGCCCTCCCAGAGTATATTGCTAATTCTTTTTAGGCATGAGACAATGCGTTTTTTGTATTATCAAAATGTCCAACATCCCTGGCTCCAAATGAAAATATAGCCCAATATAGTATTTTAAAGTGAAATAGCATATTAGAAATCTGATTCAAACTCTTATTTTATAGATTTGGAAAAACTGAAGCCCAAAAGGCTTGGGCACAAGCCTAAGGTTCCACAAGTGATTTATAACTAATCTATGATTCTCTCTCTCCTCCTAGGTCGGTGTCTGTTATGCTATACTTTAAAAGTAAGAACTTTTGAACGGTACAGAAAACAGTCAACAAAATGAGAAGGCAATCTACTGAATAGGATAAAATATTTGCAAATCGTATATCTGATAAGGGATTAATATCTAAAATATACAAAGAATTCCTACAACTCAATAGCAAAAAAAACATAAATAATTCAATTGAAAAATGTGCAAATCTGAAGATACTTGTCTGAAGAAGATACTTAAAATCTGAATAGATATTTTTCCAAAGAAACATACAGATGGCCAGTAGGTATTTGAAAGATGTGCAATATCATTCACCATCAGGGAAATGCAAATCAAAACTGCAATGAGATCTCACCCATTAGAATGGCTATCATGAAAAAGATGGGTGACAAGTGTTGGTGAGAAGGTAGAGAAAAAGGAACCTTCATGCACTGTTGGTGGGAATGCAAACTGGTCAAGTCACTATGGAAAATAATATGGAGATTCCTCAAAAAAATTAAAAATAGAACTACCCTATGGCCCAAATCCCACTTTTTGGCATATATCCAAAGGAAATGAAATCAGGACTTTGAAGAGATGTCTGCACTCCATTGAAACATTATTCACAATAGTCAATATATGGAATAACCTAAGTGTCTATCAATAGATAAATGGATAAAGAAGTTGTAGATACATATAATGGAATACTACCCAGCCATAAAAAAAGAATAAAATCTTGCCATTTGTGACAACATGGATGGACCTTGAGGACATTATGCTAAGTGAAATAAGTCAGACAGCAAAAGACAATTCATGATATCACTTAAATGTGGAATCTAAAACAAAAACATTAAGAAAAATAAATAAAACAAAAACCTAGCTGATAGAGACAGAGAACCGATTGGTAGCTGTGAGAGGCAGGGGTAGAGGGACAGTGTGAGGTGTGCAAAATAGGTGAAGAGGATCAAAAGATAAAAACTTTCAGTTATGAAATATCGCCCTCAACCCTCAAGGACGACAATGAGCCTACTATGGTGTTAATGCTTCATTCCACGTTTATTTAATGCTTCATCCCCTTCTGTTTATTTCGTCAACTTCCTTAGCTTATATGCAGCAGGGTGACCAATAAGGGGCCAAGCAATGGGGAGAGCCAATGAGAGTCTTGTTACTATGCTGATTAAATTTGAAACAGCCAATGACTATGTCCTCCTTTAGGCGGGCTTCACCAGAAAGTTCGTTGTATACTTGCAGCGTATTTTGCTGGCAGTGAGCCAAGCGCCATCTTGTAATGGCGGGGACTTTCCCGGCTGGAGGCGGTCCGCGACAATGAAATAAATAAGTCATGGGAATATAATATGCAGCATGGTAACTATAGCTAATAATACGGTATTGTATAATTAAAAGTTGCTAAGAGAACAGATCTTAAAAGTTCTCAGTACAAGAAAAAATTTCTCCCAATCAAGTATGGTGATAAATTCTAACTAGACTTCTTGTAGTGATCACTTTGCAATGTATACAAATATCAAATCATTGTTACACCTGAAACTAATATACTGTTGTGTCAATTATACAACAATTGAAAGAAAACAAAAGTCTGTTTCTGAGAGGTGATGATAGGGTAAGTGGAGATCTTCTGTAGAAGGATTGTAGAAAGGAACACTGGGCTCCGTGTCCCTACCTATTTAAATCTTCTTTTCTCAACATGCTTTTGCAGATCATTATAAAGGGAGGTGCAGTCCCAGAACAGGGACTGATTTCTCATTTCTAATGCCAACACCCTGGTTCCATCTCCATTTAATTAGCTCTGACCAAAAACATGTTGCCCTCATATGTAAAAATTAAAAACAAAACAAGAACAGAAAAACTTTAAATATGCATAGAGTTCCAAACTATGACATTTTTTTCTTCCCTTGCCAACTTAAGCCTATTCACAAATGTAAATCTTAGTTATAATAGACATGCTTTAGGTTGGTTCACTAACTCGGGGATGGAATGCCAGTAATCTAGGTGGCTAGTGCTTTTACAGCACGTTCACTCACATTCCCTCCTGATCCTGAGGTCAAAGATCCTGAAACTGTTCTAAAAAATATAAATGGAAGAAAAACCTCCAGACTCATCTTATGAGGCCAGCATTACCTTGATCCCAAAACCAGACAAAGACCCCATCAAAAAAGAGAATTACAGACCAATATCCTTGATGAACACGATGCAAAAATTCTCACCAAAATACTAGCCAATAGGATCCAACAGTACATTAAAAGGATTATTCACCACGACCAAGCGGGATTTATTCCAGGGTTGCAAGGTTGGTTTGACATCCACAAATCAATCAATGTGATACAACACATTAATAAAAGAATGAACAAGAACCATATGATACTCTCAGTAGATGCTGAAAAAGCATTTGACAAAGTACAGCATCCTTTCTTGATCAGAACTCTTCAAAGTGTAGGTATAGAGGGTACATACCTCAATATCATCAAAACCATCTATGAAAAACGCAGCGCAAATATCATTCTCAATGGAGAAAAACTGAGAGATTTTCCACTAAGTTCAGAAACACGGCAGGGATGTCCATTATCACCACTGCTATTCAACATAGTACCAGAAGTCCTAGCCTCAGCAATCACACAACAAAAAGAATTTAAAGGCATCTAAATGGGCAAAGAAGTCAAACTCTCTTTGCAGATGATATGATACTTCATGGGGAAAATCCAAAAGACTCCACTCCAAATCTGCTAGAACTTATACAGGAATTCAACAAAGTGTCAGGATATAAAATCAATGCACAGAAGTCAGTTGCATTCCTATACACCAACAACAAGACAGAAGAAAGAGAAATTGAGGAGTCAATCCCATTTAAAATTGCATCCAAAAGCATAAGATACCTAGGAATAAACCTAACCAAAGAGGCTAAGAATCTGTACTCAGAAAACTATAAAGTATATAAACTATAAAGAAATGGAGGAAGATGCCTTCTTAGCGCAGTAGGCAGCGCGTCAGTCTCATAATCTGAAGGTCCTGAGAAATGGAGGAAGACACAAATAAATGGAAAAATGTTCCATGCTCATGGATTGGAAGAACAAATATTGTGAAAATGTCTACACTACCTAAAGCAATCTACACATTTAATGCAATCCCTATCAAAACCCCATCAATTTTTTTCAAAGAAATGGAACAAATAATCCTGAAATTTATATGGAATCAGAAAAGACCTTGAGTAGCCAGAGGAATGTTGAAAAAGAAAGCCAAAGTTGGTGGCATCACAATACCAGACTTCAAGCTCTATTACAAAGCTGTCATCATCAAGACAGTATGGTACTGGCACAAAAACAGACACATAGATCAATGGAACAGAATAGAGAGCCCAGAAATAGACCCTCAATTCTATGGTCAAGTAATCTTTGACAAAGCAGGAAGCAATGTCCAATGGAAAAAAGACAGCCTCTTCAACAAATGGTGTTGGGAAAATTGGACAGCCACATGCAGAAAAATGAAACTGGACCACTTCCTTACACCACACATAAAAGAGATTAAAATGGATGAAAGATCTCAATGTGAGAAAGGAATCCATCAGAATCCTTTTTTTTTTTAATAAAGATTTATTTATTGGGGCACCTGGGTGGCTCAGTGGGTTAAAGCCTCTGCCTTCGGCTCAGGTCATGATCCCAGGGTCCTGGGATCGAGCCCCACATCGGGCTCTCTGCTCAGCAGGGAGCCTGCTTCCTCTGCTCTCTCTGCCTGCCTCTCTGCCTGCTTGTGATCTCTCTCTGTCAAATAAATAAATAAATCTTTATTTTTTTTTTTAAGATTTTATTTATTTATTTGACAGACAGAGATCACAAGCAGACAGAGAGGCAGGCAGAGAGAGAGAGAGAAGGAAGCAGGCTCCCGCTGAGCAGAGAGCCTGATGCGGGGCTCAATCCCAGGACCCTGGGATCATGACCTGAGCCAAAAGCAGTGGCTTAACCCACTGAGCCACTCAGGCGCCCCCCATCAGAATCTTGAGGAGAACACAGGCAGCAACCTCTTCCCCGTCAGCCACAGCAACTTCTTCCTAGGAACATTGCCAAAGGCAAGGGAAACAAGGGCAAAAATGAACTATTGGGGCTTCATCGAGATCAAAAGCTTTTGCACAGCAAAGGAAACAATTAACAAAACCAAAAGACAACTGATAGAATGGGAGAAGATATTTGCAAACGACATATCAGATAAAGGGCTAGTATCTAAAATCTACAAAGAACTTATCAAACCCAACACCCAAAGAACAAATAATCAATCAAGAAATGGTCAGAGGACATGAACAGACATTTCTGCAAAGAAGACATCCAGATGGCCAACAGACACATGAAAAAGTGCTCCACATCACTTGGCGTCAGGGAAATACAAATCAAAACCACAAGGAGATACCACCTCACACCAGTCAGAATGGCTAAAGTTAGCAAGTCAGGGAATGACAGATACTGGCGAGGATGTGGAGAAAGGGGAACCCTCCTACACTGTTGGTGGGAATGCAAGCTGGTGCAGCTACTCTGGAAAACAGCATGGAGGTTCCTCAGAAAGTTGAAAATAGAGCTACCCTATGACCCAGCAATTGCACTACAGAGTATTTACGCTAAAGATATAAATGTAGTGATCTGAAGGGGCACATGCACCCAAAGGTTTATAGCAGCAATGTCCACAAGAGCCAAACTATGGAAAGAACCTAGATGTCCATCTACAGATGAATGGATAAAGAAGATGTGGTATGTATATACAATGAATACTATGTAGCCATCAAAAGAAATGATATCTCGCCATTTGCGATGACATCGATGGAACTAGAGGGTATTATGCTTAGTGAAATAAGTCAGTCAGAGAAAGACAATTATCATACAATCTTGTGGATCTGAGGACATTGAGAGGCAACATGGGGGTTTGGGGGGTAGGAAAGGAATAAATGAAACAAGATGGGATCGATAAGAGACTCTTAAACTCACAAAACAAACTGAGGGTTGCTAGGGAGAGGGGGGTTATGGAGAGGGTGGTTGGGTTATGGACATCGGAGAAGGTATGTACTATGATGAGTGCTATGAAGTGCAAACCTGGCGATTCGCAGACCTGTACCCCTGGGCTAATAATACATTATATGTTAATAAAAAAAAATTTTTTTAAGTATTGGCCACAATATGCCATAAACAGAGAACAAAATCTTGTCTAGAAAAAATGTTTTCATTATAAATGAGAAGGCATTAATCTCCTTAAAAAATGAAAAATCTTAAAAAGAATAAGAAAAACAAACAGCTCATTAGAAACGTAGTTTATTATAGATAAGAAAAACTTTGGGACAATAAAGATATGATTTGACACTTCATTTATGATCAGGGATTATGAATAAAATAAGAATGGGTTGCATTGTAACACCACTTAGTGGAACAAAAATGGGGAGAAATTGATAGTATCCTGTTATTGACGATATGTAAATATAGATATTTATTGAAAATTAAAAAAAATCTCTGTATCTGTACCTGTAAATGAACACAAAAATAAGATTAGAGATCTAAAAGACCTTGGGCTTTTCCACTCTACAACTCTACCAGTTTTAACACAGGTGTTCATCAGTATATGCAAAGGTGGGGGTGGAGATTATTTTACTTCAGTGCTCTGAACACAGTCTGCCTAATTGGTGAATTGCAGACACTGAACTTGTTACTTGAACACTGGGTCATTCTATGGCCCTGCTAATTCCACACTTATCTCAATGGTAAATCAATTAACGTTTTCTGGGTGTCACTTTTCTGATTGTGCTGGGAGGAACATAAAATGTGTCACTTTTCTACTTTACAAATGTGAGCAGATGTTAATTATCTACAATATGTCCCAAGTAGTCTAAGGACAGCACTATGTAGAACAACACAGAACTGAAGGAATTTCTAAAGAGAAGCAGAGTAAAGGAAGAAAAAAAAATGAAATCTGTGTACTAGCTGAACTGAAAGTTTTAAAAGATGGCAAAGATATTTATCCAATAATTTCTGTAATTTCAATGCAGTTGCTACCAAAGGAAAAAAAAACACAGTAAAATCATTACTAAATGTTATATGGTAGACAGATGGTATTCTCTTAACAATATAGCAAAAGTTCATGAATGGAAGACTAAGTGGTATTTACGTTGGCGGGGATACTAAAAAAAAATATGGACACTTCCTATTTAAGGCAAACATTTCAAGAGCAGACCAGATTGCTCAGTTCTGATTTTTCAACCACAACGAAGATGAACTGTGGGTGTTTTCATTTCTCCTTTGGGGAAGGGCATAGGTCAGAGGGCTCCAATCATTCCTTATTTGCTCGGATTTTGATTTATCTTCTAGCCTGAACTCTTAGATGTCATTGATTTCACAACAACTTACTATGATCACATTGTGAGTAATTGGCAATATCTTGATTTATATACTGTAAACTGAACAATGAGCATGGCATATCATAAAGCATCTAGAATTATGTCATCCATTTCCTTGGGGGCAAAATCAGTAACAACGACATAATAAAAATATTTTACTCTAAGGACCTTACAAAGAAGATGTTCCATTTGATTCCAACATTTGCATTATGGAAAATATTCATGATTCATCTAATATTTATATAGTAACTTTATCTAAGGAGAGTGTTTTCATGACATAATTATTTTCAGAACAGTTAAAAGCAAGTTTCATTAATAGAGCGTTCACATTGTATTTGATAGCAAGGCTAACACTGGAACCCAGGCTCCTGGTCTCTTAAGCAGTATTCTATGCCACACTTAATTCATTCCTTCTTCAACTAGATGATAAATACTATGTGCCAAACACTGCGAAAAGAGTACACAGCTTTGGAGTCTAAGAGTTCTGGTTTTGAAAATGAGCCTGATCCTTACCAAATGCATGACCAAACTTTCTTTCACATGAGTATTTACCACCCTGGGTTGTTTTGAAATGGAATGCTGTAACTAGGCAAAGTGTCTAGTACATTATATATATTAATAAATGCAAAGGAGGAAGAAGAAAGGAGAAGCAAGAGGACTAGCCAAAGAAAATAGAACTAAATGGAAAAATAAGGATGAGATTATGTGTTCCTGGCCTCAACTCCTTTACTATGACTGCATTTTTCTTTCCTATTTCCCCAATTCCAAAACACAACCATAACAGAAGTCCACATTGGTATTGATAAAACCATTTATTCTAAGTTGGCAAAGAGCCAGTGACAATCTATTCAACCCATTTTTAATATCTGCTGTATACATAGTACTATGTTAAATAACTGCTGAATTGAAACAGAAAGTTAAAATTTTTCATAATATTATCATATGTTACATATATAGTGACAGTCTATTCAAAATGTTTTGCCTGAGACTTCTCTGCCTCCTTCTTCCTGATGCTGGCTGTTGCCTTCTTTTCCATCATTCTTTGCTCCTGGTATTGTTTCCTTCCATTCCTCCTTATCTTCTTTGATATCTCCTCTTTGTTCTCCTGTCTTTTTTCCTGAAAGTTCTATCCTATGAATTTACTCCTTTTTTCCTCTATATATGTATTTTCCCCATGATCTCATCCACTCATATAACTTCAGCAGTTCAAAATTCCTCATCTTTAATTCATCATTCCCGCAGCACTCCATTTCCAACTTTCTCATGGTATCTCATCTAAAGTAACCTGTATTGGTCTATGACTGCTCAGGATAGCTTTCATTCTCCCTCCAGATCACTCTCCACTCTCCTAAGTGCCCTGGGAAGCAGACTTAAATGGATGACCTGAAAAGCTCTCTTGACATCTGGCTTCTGGTTGTACTTGGCCAATGGAGAACCCCAGCAAAAAACCAGAAGGAGGAGAATAAGGCCATAATACTTCCCCTGGGGTTGTTACAAACTGGATCTCCCTCTCTACTAAAGGCTCTCTGATCAAACAATTCTCCCCTGAGATATGAAAAAGTCTCTGCCCCACATCATTTTAGACCTAGGGGTGGTAATGTTCCTAGTTCTAATAAATCCCAAATAACTGCATTATGTATTCCTTGTGATTTCCACCCCCCCCCACTATTCAGAGCTTTAAAAATAGTCCCTTTATTAAACTCTCCTCAAATTATTCAAATTGAATGTGCCATTTGTTTCCCATATAAACCCTGGCTAACACTTCTCCAATCCCCTCTCATTAACCCAGGGACTAGAGAATTGTAGTAAAATCAGAACTCATCTACCCTCTTCTCTTTCTCTGCCTGATTTCTGTCAGACCACATTTCTTAAACCATTGTGCCAAACCTATTCTTCTTCCCCTCAAACGCTTTTAGGGGTGCCACACTCCCAGCCAAATGAGTCTGGGTATTTCACCTAATATTTAGCCACTTCTGCAGTAAGACCTCCCTATCCTTCTAACTTTATTTCCCACTACTTCTCCAAGTGTCCCTTCATATCTGGAGGCATTTAACTATTTGCTATTCCAAAATATAGACCACTTTCCATGGTCACAGCTTTGTTCATGCTCTTCCTTCTCTAGTACATTTATTTCCACCAAATCAAATCATATCTCTTCATGTCCATCTTAAATGCCATCTTCTTCATTAATCTCAGTTACATGAACTACTTTCTGCTTTTTAAACTCCATTTAAATTATTTGTACTTTTCTTATTTATTTGGTCTTAATTATAATTATTTGTGTTCTTATAAAATCTTTGCTCTGGGCTTCTTGAAGTTAAGGTCCATATCATGCCCCATTATTTTAGGGAAGGGGTGGTGGGGCAGAAGGAAAGGGATAATCTTAAACAGATTCCACACTCACTGTGGAGCTCAGTGCAGGGATCAGTCTCACAGCCCTGAGTTTATGACCTGAGCTGAAATCAAGAGTTGGATGCTTAACCAACTGAGTCACACAGGCAACCCTTTTGACCCATTTTTAATATCTGCTGTATACATAGTACTATGTTAAATAACTGCTGAATTGAAACAGAAAGTTAAATTTTTTCATAATATTATCATATGTTACATATATATCTCTAAGTCCTCATGCTACTAGCCAAAAATTATGGAAAATATTCTAAAATACATTATATAAATATGTCTCCTTATATTCTTGATATGGCTCTTGATATAGTGTATATCTCTTTAGCAGTTGCATGATTGTGTCATGCTTTATTTCTCTATTTGTAGTTTTGCATCTATGTATATAGTGGAAAAAAAAAGAAATTTACTCATCCAATCTATTATTGCATATCACATGCAGCAAGAAATCATATGGAACTTTGCTATACCGGATTTCATCCCACATGTCATGTAGGAAGCTGGGGAGAGTGCTGTCACAAAGACTTAGCTAAATGTCAAAAATCCAAAATGCCAACTTTTATGACTCAAGATGAAAGGGTAGTATCTGCTGGCCTACTTGCTACCCAATGTATACTAGGTCATTGCTGCTCAGAATGAGGGCAGAACAAGAATAGAACTTCTAACTTCCCAACAAAGAAGGGGAAAGCTATACTCAGCCCACTTCTAATGTAACTCTTTCATTTCCATGTCAGCCATCTTGTCCAAAGTCAGGTTGTTGGAAGCTGGTCTGGCATAACAAAACAGAGTATTGGTGGATCTTAGAGATAAGATGGTTAATTTCTCTGTTTATTGGCTCATTCACCAATTCATTCAATTACTCATTTAATAAGAATTTGTGGAGTGCCTACGATGTGCCAGTCATGGCAAATCAGCAACTAATAATGAAATAAAGAAAAAAATCATTAAAAAATGCTTCATGGAACTCACAATCTAGTTGGGAAGGAACAGGGTTCAAATCTTTTCTTTTAAAAAAAAAAGTCTAGAAGACAACCTTGTTTCTCACCCCTACTTAGTTTTTATTAATAACCAAATATGTTAAGGTACATATATGATATAAACATTCTTACCTGTTCATATTTTCAAATGACATTTTATATAATGGGATTTTATGTAAGATAAATTTTATATAGAGATATAATTTAATATCATATATTGGATATTATGTATATCATTATATAAAATGATAAAATGATGAATGAGTTTCTTGGGAAATTACAATTTTGACTGTTAGGTAGTAAATAATTTGCTGCTTCATCATCTAAAGCATCTTCATGGGGCTCTTGTGTACCCAAGAGCAGAGTTTAGAAACCTGTTCCACTACTTCATGTGCCTCTTTGATCACATTAGTAATATCCTTCTGAGAGTGAGGATATTACTTATGACTTCTTCATGACTACAGGAAATCTTCATTAACTTCAGTGTTTCTGTTTGTTTTGTTTTAAAACCAAGACATAAAAGCTGGGAAGGATCTTGGATAAAGATTTCTGCTGAGTCTACATGAATGAGGAGTTCAGTGGTCCAGAAGGATGTGAATTCAAGAAGCAATGGTTAATTGTTTGATCTGGTCCTTAGAGAAGGCTCACAATGCAATGGTTTAGGTGCCACATCAAATTAGAAATTGCATGATTCTTGTTATCTAGAAAACTAAAGTCCTCTACTGGTCTTTGTTTAGAAACAGAATACTCAAGTGTACAAGATTTCATTTACTTTCACTGTTTTACACAGAAGCAATACAAAGCTTCTCTTCACAGGGTGGACACCCTGAATAACTTAATTGAATGTCAGGAGCAGTGACTCCCCAGAGAGGACTCTATTTCAGTTGAATGACCTTTAGAGACTTCATGGCTGCCTGAGGGCCAGACCTAAAGCAGCAAAAGATCCTGTTTGTGTCTGGTTTCTGAAAATAGCTTACCTGAACCCTCAGTTTTGATCTAATAGAGAGAGTAATCATTCCTGTCTATGAAGTTACATTGTCACCAAAAGCAGAGTTCAGTTTCAAAGAGTTCAAAAAAGTCTGAAAGGAGAAAAAGAAGGAAAAGGATAGAGAATAACATAAATGATAAGAGAATATTTAAAAAATTCTAAGAAAAGAAGAATAAGTAGAGAATGTCATTTCTAAATACTATATGAAGAGAATAAAAAGATAATAATGTCTACTGTATATGAACATAAATCAAAGGAAAATAAAGCAGTAAGTAACATTCAGCATACTGCCTGAAAAGTGACAACCATAGCAAGAGGAACAAACACTTGTTGACATTTTATATCTGGCACATGGACTTTCCAAAATTCCCTTTCCTATACAGTTTTTCATCAAACATTTGTAATCGAGAACCATGGCTGCATCCTGCTATGAAAACAAGATAGGAAAAAAATTTCAGCTAATAATAATAACTGCATGGAAGGAAAAGTGAAACTGCTCTGTTGCAGAAGAATCTTTTAAAGATATAAATTAATCTTTTTCATAATTTTATGGAGACAGAAAAAGTTGAAACATAAGCAATGGCTACTGATCTTTCATCTTAAAATTCTGATCTGTTTCTGTAACTGCTTCAAAAACAGCTTAATGCAAAGAGAAACAGAAGTAGGAATATACTATCACTAATGACAAAAATCAAAGTGTCTTATTTGTTAAGCAAATACCACATAAGAAATTTGAAGGCCTCTTTAAATTCTGAAGTCAGAATTTAGACTTGGCTTGGTCTGCTTCTAATGTTCTTAGTTTTTTTTTTTTTTTTTTAAAGATTTTATTTATTTATTTGACAGAGAGAAATCACAAGTAGACGGAGAGGCAGTAGTCTGCAACCATGCCATGGAAATCATATGTCAGAAGAGTTTGCTGTCCTTAGCTGAAGCCTCTGCCTCAGGCATTGGACAAGTGTCAATACAGATATATATGTTGATTGTATCCCCCCACAAAATTCATATGAGGAGGTCCTAACCCCCAGTACTTTAAAATGTGACCTTACTTGGTAATAGGACCATTGTAGATACAACTACTTAAAATGAGACTATGCTGGAATAGGATGGGCCCCTAATCCAATGTGACTGATAATCATATAAAAAGAGGAAATTTGAACACAGACATGCACACAGGGAAAACACTATGTGAAAATAACTAGGAAATAATTAGGAAAGAGGTCTGGTACCGATCCTTCCAGGGAGCCTTTAGAGTAGAACGTAATTCTGCCAACACTTTTATCTTGGATTTCTACCCTCCAGAACTGTGAGACAATAAATTTATTTTGCTTAAACTACTTAGTTTGTGGTAGTAGAAACTTAAATATAATGGGATTATATATCCTCAGTTATATAAATAAATTACCATGGTTTTTTAACTAACAGTCTCATTCCCATGGTAGGAAAGTCATGAGAACTGGTTTAGTTCATTGTAAGGATAATTAGCCTCTCCATCAAAACCTGTGGGTGAAGAATTGTCCAATGACCAAACCACTCAAGATGAAACAGAACTGTTGGGTTATAATATTACTGGGAGATATAGCCTTGCACAACTCTTAAAATACCTCAGAATCATAGAAAAAAAATCTAAGTTGCTATAATCCTTAACTAGAATGTAGAATATGCATTTTTCCCCTAGAGAAAAATCCATCATTGGATCATCAACTTTGAGAGTTGAAAAACTAAATTAAAATGTCCAACCAGCTTCTATTGTGCCTTCCCAGACCCCTAGGTAATAATTGTGATTAAAACATTCTACATGTGACCTACTAAAATTATGCTTCTACTATCTTACATAGTAGAAACAAAATAAATAGGTATGCATTCTCAGAGTGGCAGGTAGTAGACACACAGAAGAAAGCATGTCTATTTTTATGGTTAATTTGAAATTATAAACTTTGAAAACCCTGTAATACCATCATTATTGTTTAGATATAGTAGAATATAGCAGATAATATCCATTAGAATATATTGACTAGGGGTCCTTGGTTGTCTCAGTTGGAAAGCATGCAACTCTTGATCTTGGGGTCATGAGTTCAAGCCCCACATTGGGTATAGAGATTACTTAAATAAATAAATAAACTTTAAAAAAAGATATTGACTGAAAGTCTCATTAATAAATATAAAAAGAGCCTTATATTCTATATCAACTGTTACTTAATAAATATTGTTTCTTTAAATATGAAAGTTGGTGGCATTACAAAGAGTGAAAAAAACCTCATGAAATAACATGTACCAAATTTGCCCTAAGGGCAATATTTAGAAAATTAAAAAGAAAACAGAATATTACACATACACACATATATATACATATATAAATATAAATATATATATATTATGCTAACATTTTTGCTAACTCTTGATTTTTAACTTAACAGATTATCTATTGACTTCTTTTTTAATTAATGCACAATTTACATAAACAATAAACTTCACACTTTTTAGTGTTTTTCTATGTGCAGTTCTATGGGTTCCCTTAACTGTATAGAATTATGTAACCTTCACTAAAACCCAACAAACATGACAGGCCCATCACTCCATAAAATCTTCTTGTGTCTCTTTGTAATCAAGTCCTCCCCTCTACAGATTGAATGTTTGTATCCCCCACCCTCAGAATTCATATGCTGAAACCAATGTCCAATGTGATGGTATTAGGAGATGGGTGATAAGGCCATGAAGGTAGAACCTTCACTGGTGGAATCAGTGCCCTTAAAAAAGAGACCCCACAGAGCTCTACCACCATGTGTAGGAACAGCAAAAAGATTGCCATCTATGAACCAGAAATTGGGCTCTCACCAGATACTGAATTTTCCAATACCCTGATCTTAGACTCCTAGCTTTTAGAACTGTGAGAGATAAGTCTCTATTGCGTTTAAGCCATTCAGTCTTATGGCATTTTTGCTGTAGCAGCCCAAGACATTGCTCTACGTCTATTATCTGAACCACTGATGTTTTCTCTCCTATTCTTTTGCCTTTTCCAGAATGTTATACAAATGGAATCATTGAACATAGAGCCATTTGGAAGTGTTGGGTTTTGTTCACCTAATACAATACCTGTGAGATTCGATTCATCCATGTCATTGCCTGTATCAATAGTCCATTTCATTTATGGCTGAGCAGTATTCCATTTTATGGATGGATCATGGTTGGTATATGCATTCACCAGCTGTTAGACATTTTAGTTACCAGTTTGGAGCTATTACAGATAAAACTGCGATAAATATTAAGGTAAAGCTATTTCACTTCTTTTAAGTTACCTAAAAATGGTAATGCTACAGCTTATGGTAAGCATACGTTTAATTTCATAAGAAACAAGTTGAACTATTTCCCACAGTAGTTATACTATTATCCACTCCCATCAACAATATAGGAGCATTCCAGTTCTACATCTTTGCTAGTACTGGGTACTAGCAGTTTTGTTTTTGTATTTTAACCATTCTAGCAGTATGTAGTAGTATTCATTGTGGATTTAATTTGCATTTTCTTAATGACAAATGATATTTAGAATTGCATGCATTTATTTGCTATTCAAATCTCTTCTTGGTGAAGTGTATATTTAAATATTTTAATTCTTTAAAATCTGTTCCATTTTTAATGATTGTGCTTTGAGAATTATTTTTATATTCGGGACACTAGTCTTTTAAAAAAGATATAGGGATTTGAAAATATTTTTATGCAGTTGACTTGTTTTTTTGATTTTTTTAAACTGTGCCTTAGGAAGAACAGGTATTTTTAATCTTGGTGAGATCAAATTTATCAAATTTTTCTTTTATGGATCATGTTTTCAATGTCATATCTAAGAGAACTTTGCCTACACCAAGATTACAAAGATTCTCTTCTGTGTTTTCCTCTAGAAGTTTTATAGTTTTAGGCTTCACATTAAGGTCTATGTTCCATTTTGAGTGATTTTTTAAAAAAATTGATGCAAGGCACAGATGGAGATCCCTTTTTGTTTTGTATAGATATCTAGTACCTTCCAATACCACGTGTTGTAAAACAATCTAGGATTTCTGGTTTCAGCTGCACATAGAAAGACCTTGGAAATTTTTTTTAAAAATGGCTAACCAAACTGAAAATTAATGACTTTTGTTCGAATCAGTAGAGAACCGGAGGACAAATCACTGCCCCTAAAGTTTGGAGAGACAAGTGAAGACAGAGAATCATGGCACAATCTTTTTAATTGCAGAAGAAGCCACAGGACCAAAAACTAGCAATATTAAATGGTAATTGAATGATAATTTGGAAGTTGAGTATTGACTTGCATGAACTTGAGAAATTCCTCAGGGCCACAGTCTCAGGAAAGCCCCTTCCAACATGGTGGGTTTTACCTACAGAAACCCCATGAGGTTCTCATAATGAAGAGCCAGGAAAGAATAGCACTGGGGTTGGAAGCATATGTAGGCCTAGTACATTTTCCTCTGTATATCTTCTTTACATCTAGGGTATTTTTTGCATTTCCCAAACCTGAAATTTTATTGTTTCCTTTTTATTCACAGCTCTTTCTTATAATTAAGGGTACCAAGTAATTAGAATCTTAACTCTATCTATTTGGTTACAACCATAAATCAAATATCTATCACCAGTTACGACTAAAATATATATGAGGTAAATAGAGAAATGGAAGTATAAACTACCATATTTGCTAGAATTTATCAAATAACAAGCCATCTTTTAAAGAAGTGGATTAAAACTTAAATTAAAAATACTAACTTAATAATGATAACTTACTAAGTGGTTGTTCAAAATAAATTGTTTCTGAAATGTTTTGTGTAGAGAAAATTAGAGTGGATTGGTTTAGGTTAAGACCAGATTAGGTAAATGCAGTAGCATATTAAAATGGTATAAACAACAAAAGAAAAATTGAATCACTGTCACCTTTCAATTAAAGCACCTTTCAATAATGTAGCTTGAAAACATAGAAGGAAAAAAAAAAAACAGCACTACAATGCTACAAAAACAATAAGAATAACATGTAAAAATGCACAAGAAGCAGCTTGATTAAGGGAGGAAATGTCTGCATCTTTCCCAATGGAAAAAGGAGCCAAGCAGAAAAATAGCAAAAGTGTTTCCTGATTGTAGAATTCATGAATAAGATCAAGAAATTCCACAAAGAAGGAGATAGGGTAAGAATGAGCAACGGGATTTGGTGGAAAATAAGCATTCAGGTATAACAAGCCTAGATTACACACACACAAATAAGAAAAAATAAATTTTAGCAGAAATAAAAGATTTGGAAAAGGTCACAGAGATAAGGGAATAGGCCAAAGGTAAAAATTAACAAAGGCAAATATGTTTCAAAGCAAAGAAACAAATGCCAATCTCATGCCAAGAAAATAAAAGAGAGAGGTTTAAACAATAAAATTTTCATTGAAATGACAAGGAAAGCCCCCAAAACTAAACAGAACACCTAACGGTCATGAAAGTATATAATCAAAATGGATTGCCCCACAGTAAATTATCACAACATTTAGTTTCCAACACAGTTGTTTAAATCAGTTGTGCCAATTTCTTTTATAGATTTGAAAGATGAAAAATACTACACAAAGGCCAGTGGTCTGGAATGTAACCAATTTAAAAATGACTATGATAAACACAGTAAAAAAGTACAATGAGAGAATTAACATCTATTTAGTGTCTATTATACATCTAAGCTGTCATTTGATCTTGAAAGCAACACTTCAAAGTCTGTATTAGTGTTCAAATTTTACAGATAAAGAAACTAAACTCAACGAGTTTAAGAAATCAACCCTAGTAAAACAGCTCTAAAGCCAGGAAAAGGGACTCAAATGCAGACCTCTGAACATAAAGCCCATGTTCTTTGCACTTTCTGTGTTGCTTCCCTGCTACAACTAAGTCTAGTGATACACACATTGGGGGCAGGGGGGGATGACAGTGTAGTTCTAGGAATCTACAGCAGAAATGAGAGCGTTCACTGGGAAATTCATTCAACTTTGTTGTAATCTTTGAAAATTTTCAGAATAAAATGTTGGGAGTCTGGAGTAGGAGAAGATACCTAAGGGTTTAAAAGATCTAATTAAAAGGAAAACTCTAGAGATTAAAGTTGTAGTGTTATCTACATTGAATATCAAAAAGCTCAGAGGCCCATTTTCTAAATAGACACCTTCACCAGGGTGCCAAAAAGACATTAACACTTCTTTTGGTTAAGACATTTGTGGTTCTATAAACCTCATGCTGAAACAGAGATATGTTGCCTGGATGAGATCGTATCTTAAAGCATTTAAATCCATGAACATATTATGCTGATTACATCATCTTAACACTTTAGAAATAGAAGAGGGCCTTGGAATAATGGGACAAAGAGTGGATATAATTTAATACAGAAAACAGTAATAACGATAGCTCCTCATCTGCACTTTGCTTACGATATTGCAGACACTGTTGTAAACACATAAAATAACTTATTTAAACTTGTAAACAAGTCAGTGAAGTAGGCATTATTATTATATAATATAATTGATAACAGCAGTTTGACTCCAGGGGACACACCCTCAACCATTATACTACACTGCCTTTCCATTGCTGTCTCTTTGGTATATGTGGGGATCTTGGATACCTAGGAAATGCTAGAAAACTGAAAGTGATGGTAGTCAGGGTCATGGGGGCGGAGGAGAGGGGCTAATGATAAAGGTTTGAAAATAAACAGAATCTACATAACTTTGCTTAGGTTCTAACCATCACATTTCTTATAATTAGAGAAGAAAGACAAAAAACAAGTTTTTTTTTTTAGTAAGTAAAAAATTATAAAGTCAAATAATAAAAAAATGCAAAAAGAAAGAAAGAAAAAGGAAGAGGGGGAATAGAAAGAAAAGGATACTTATACCCTGGAAGAAATAAAAATTGAATAAGAAGAGGAAGGAAACGATAAATAGGGAAGAATTCATAAAAGTTATTTTTTTAAAAAGGAGAAATTTCCAGGTTAGTACTATTAATATGTTAAACAGAAAAGTATCTGAGGCAAAAGCATGGAGTGAGTCCATTAGGGCAAATGCAAGGTATATGCAAATCGTTATGTTGTTCAAAGCAAAGGTGATTCCTTTCAGATGTTTCCAGTTGCATTATTTAGTTTTGATATGGCCACCACATTTTGCTACTTAGGATCCAAATATTTTCTTTTGGAAGAAAATCCTCCTTTGTATATTGCAAAGGAAGTTTACCTCCCTGATTTCCAAGAACTCCCTCTCCTTTTAAACTGACCTGGGTATTTAACCTAGGATTAGCCAAATAGATGCTCCCTCTCACCAGGGACTGAAGGTCTTGCAGCCACAATGCAAATATTCAGTGATTAGAGTCTGGGGTAGAGGCCAGACCAGAGCCACATCATCTCCAATTAGCAAGCAGAGGCTGGAAGCCTCCAGCAGTCATCAAAAAGGCTGCTCTGATGCATGACCAAATGCCTGCTCCAAGTGGACCTACTTGTAGCCCTTCCTGAACTTAACCCTTCCATGCATTTGTCAGTTTGATGAGCTACCTTCCAATAAATTTATTTGCAGCTTAAATTAGTCAATCAGACTTGGCTTTGTGCTTGCAACCACAAAACCTAACAAACAAAAATAAGTCCTCAGGAGGGGGCTGCGGCACGAGGGCAAGACATGGAAGGCCACACTGCAACAAAGAAATTGTGAGAGTCAAGACCTGTTGTTGGCACTTCTTTTAGTGACATTAAACAGACTGAAGACAGAACAACAAGTTATATCCCTAAATGTTTGGCTTAAGGAACCACCTGATACCTAGCGCCTTCCTCTGAAGATACTAATGAATTTATTTTTATTTTTATTTTTTTATTTTGTTTAAAATATTTTATTCATTTATTTGACAGACAGAGATCACAAGTAGGCAGAGAAGCAGGCAGAGAGAGAGGAGGAAGCAGGCTCCCTGCTGAGCAGAGAGCCCAACACGGGGCTCGATCGCAGGACCCTGGGATCATGACCTGAGCCGAAGGCAGAGGCTTTAACCCACTGAGCCACCCAGGCGCCCCACTAATGAATTTATTAAGTCCTAAAACGTCAGGGCCAAAGTGACCAAAAACCACACCTAAGGTTAAGGCAAATAATTTGTTGAATTATGTCTACTGAAGTTCACCACCTTAAGACTATACAATCTGGGATCATCTCTACAGTATGAAGTTCAAAGCCTCACAGTCTCCTTTTAAGGAAGTTGTGGTATTGAAGAAGAAAGAGCAAGACCTTATAAACTGGAATAGGAATAAATAAAAGGCTTCAGAGGACGCAAACGACCCTGAGTCCTGATCTCTCATTCCCAACCCTGAGAGCCTCCCTTTGTCAGCTATCACTACCTCATTGTCTGTGAGACTCTTTGTCCCTTACCTAGGGCATTACCTTACAAGAAGATGTCAATGTTGAAACCCTTTCTGCCTCAGTCCCAGTGTGTCTGGAAGGTCAAATTCATCACTGCATGATTCAGTGTGCTGCCTTGAGAAGCTGGAAGGGATTAAATTGGTTTGCTCAGCTAATTATTAGAAATTTGGAATAAGTGATTCACAGCACTAAAATGAAGTTGACATGCCAAGAAAGTCCTTGTTAGTTTCTATTAGGAAATCCTGTTGGCTCTACATTCAAAATGTACTGAGAATACAACACTTCTGACCATCTCTACTGTTACCCTCCTGGTCTGAAACACCATCATCCCCTGCCAGGATTACTACAAAAGCCTCCTACCTGGTTTATGAGCTTCTGCCCTTGTCTCCCCCAACACCATCCTCCTGCATTATTTCCCATTCAGCAGCTGGATAGATCTTTTTAAAACCTCATGCAGTGTCACTTTCTGTAAAACCCTACAAAGGTTCTCCATCTCACACACAGCACATCCGAACCCTTATAATGACCCATAGATCAAAACCGTTTCCCCTCTGACCCTCCCTCCTACCACCACATCCTCACCTAGTCAGCTTCAGCCAAAGTAGCCTCTAGCCATCACAGAACTTGCTAAACATACTCCCCCTTAGGGCCTTTGAACCCACTGTCCCTTCTGCTTAAACCGCTATGTTTCTGAATGTGAATGTCGGTGTGGTTGGTTTCCTGACCTCTTTCCATTCTTTGCTCTCCTTCACCATAAAACATAGCCCGATCATCCCATTTCAATCTGCAACTGCACCTTTCCTCTGCTCCGCTCTGTATCTATGAGAGGCTAACCCTACAGTATGCATTCCCAGGTGCCCAGGTCAGGCATCTTGGGCCTTTCAAAGGGAACCAAGAAACCTGACTGAAATTGGTAGGTAAGGCAAATATACCTTTCATTTCTACTATACCATGGCCCTCCAGAATCCTGAGGTTTCTAAAAAGATTTTTAAGGCTATGAGTCTACTCGGATTCCATTAGTTGAAGTGAAGATGCCGTTTACTAAATACTAACCTGAAGGCTTTAAAGAGTTAATGCCATTTTAAAGTAGGTTGAACATAATTAGGCCATATCTTTAGGGTAGGGGAAGGAATGGGGTTTTGTTCAATTTGTGCTTAGATATTTGTTTTGCTTTGTATAGTTATCCTTGAAATCCTAAAAAGATTATATTCATTTGAAAAAGCATATAAGTTGAAATTATTATAGAACATTTCTAAAGCTAATTTATCTTCTCTTGATTATTTTCCATAAATATTCCCCGATGTTTCCTTCTGTCTTTTATGTTTTTTGGAGTAATTTTGAAGTGTTTCAGAAACAGTCATGGTGAGCTAACTGCATGCTAGCATTCCAAAGTCTGTTTCCATATTTCCATCCGACAGTAGGCTATTTGTTCTTGGATATGTCCTCAGGCAATCTTGACACAGAAATGCAAAGTAATCACAGTTATCTGGAATCTTTGATTAAAACTTACAGTGATAGCTTTGGCAGCAGAAATATTTTCATACACCAAGGTGTCATAAGGCTTGATTTTTAGGCTGTGATTATATAATGAATCCACATAACCCTGCAAAAGTACACGTAAATTTATTTGTAAGGATTACCATTTATTCAGCCTAGGTATGTGCTGGACATTTTATAAACATTATCCCTTTGAATTCTTACAACCTTTCTAAGACTATATTATTAGCCCCATTTTACAGATGAAAAACTGAAATTTAGAGTCCTATAGCTCTAAGTGACAGTGGTTGGATTTCCACCCATCTCTTGCTGATCCCAAATCCTCAGTTGTTTCCATTAAATCTGCCACCTTGGACTTTATAAAAGACATAGGAACACACAAACATCTATAAAATGTTTATGATCCCCGGGGCACCTGGGTGGCTCAGTGGGTTAAAGCCTCTGCCTTCGGCTCCGGTCATGATCTCGGGGTCCTGGGATCAAGCCCTTCACAGGCTCTCTGCTCAGCAGGGAGTCTGCTTCCCTCTCTCTCTCTCTCTGCCTGCCTCTCTGCCTACTTGTGATCTCTGTCTGTCAAATAAATAAATAAATAAACAATCTTTTAAAAAAAAATGTTTATGATCCCCAGTAATGTTAATTCATTGGAATTGTTAGGAAATTGGGAAATGTAAGGAGAATCAAGAGGATGCAAGCCAACAGATTCACATGGAAATGGAACTTACTGGGAATATAACTACATGTCTTCTGTGGTGGTGGTGCCTTCACATAATATATAATAATGACTTAATTATTTTTAACTTAGTAAAGGAAAGATATTTCTATGAAGAATAGTTGAAGAATCTAGGAAGAATACACAGAGAAATTTTTCTCTAATTAAATAATAATACTACCATATTTTATCAGGTATAATATGAGCCTGTCATGGGAAGAGGTATATAAATGTCCTTCAAACTCTTGCTATCAATATTTATAGCTGAGGAAATGGAGACAGAGATGTTTAGCATTTGTCCAAGAAAGCAAGTGGCAGGGTTGGCAAATAAAGTTCATGCTTTCAACCAAAATTCTCTTAAGCACTATAAAGCACTGATGGTACTGCTTCTGAATTGTAATATAGCTTCCCTACGTGTTCCCTACCCTCATGCAAGGCTATGACATCTTAGGAAAACAATTATAATTGCTTAAAATGTCACAGCAAAGAACATTAAACATAGTAATACTGGAAATTAGCTATATAAAGTTGTGAAACATGCATTATGGATCTATTTGTTCTGTGATTAAAAAAAAAAAAAAGATACCTTTTCAGCTTAACATTTTGGAGGGAGATCTTATAACCATAACTTTACTCCCAAATGAATTACCCTACCTGGTATTCACATCTCTGTGTAGTGCGCTTCCACAATGATGCTCATCATATCCACATGCCTTGTTTTGGCCAGTAGATATTACAGGTATGACATAAGAAGGGGCTTAACAAATGCTAAAAACACTGGGGCATGTTCTTTTGGAATAGTACTACCACCATGTAAGAAACTCAGACTACCCTTCCAAAGAAACTGCACAAAGAAGAACTAAGCAGTCTCCCTCAAGAGCCCTAGATAACCCTTATTCATGTAAATGATGTTATCATGGGCCAGCCTGTCACAACTGAGCCACTAGATGACCATAGGCACAGGAGTGACTCCATGTAAGATCAGCAGAAAATCACCAGCTAAACCTAGCTTAGAATGCAGAATCATCAGCATATGAGTGGTTATCCACTAGGTTTGGGGGTAGTCTGTTACAACAGTAGATAACTGATACACTGTCCCTTTTCTATAGTTATACAAGTACCCATAAAGGTGTTCACACTCACTCTCTCTCTTCACACACACACATGTGCACACACACACACACATGCTACCCTCTTTTCAGTATATTTTCACATATTCTACTCTTGACACTGGAAAAGAGAATGCTCCAAAATGTCTAGGGCATATTTCTCTATACTGTATTATCTTTTGGGTTATACTTTTACTGAGCTTAAAAATACTTCACAAATACAAACTTACTGCCCTGTGATATAAAACTGCTTAAAAAATATAATTCATACTAAAATAGAAAGATTTCATTGAAACAGTTAGATATGCAATTCTTTAGGCCTTACTTCACTTTTTTCATTATTAAAAAGTAAGATTCCACCAAGGTGGATTAAAGCTCACCAGTAAACTAAGTAATACTTTAAAATTCAGGAACATTAAAGTCAATTTTATGAGCAGATATAAAATATGGTCATCTGTTTATGGAAACCAAAAATATTCTTCCCATCTGCATTACTCATAAATAACATAAATAGCAATAAGATATTAAATATTGTGGTATAGGGGTTGGTCCTCAGTAAAACCTGCAAATCCTTTGGGAAGGATAACATCTTTCTCTTTATTTATTAACAATTTATATATAACATTGGATTTCTCATTGAATATGGCTTTCCCAGGGTATTAGGGAGAATGTGAAGACTGTAAGAATGTAAGAGTACTTGACTAACAAGAGAGAAGGGATGGGAGATACACTTAATCTATTTCACTGTTGCTCTGAAGGTCTGGGATAAATCAGCCTAGATAGGTTTGCTTTCAGAGAGGTTGGGAAGTACCAGCCACATGAGTCCCCAGATCCAGAGAGGAGAAGATTTTATAGACAGGATTTTAAAACATATAGGTGTCATTTACCCTGGAAGGTCCCCAAGCCCCCAAATTACCACGCAACATTACTCTTTTTGTCCCTGCTCCACCTAGAAACTTGCACAACAGAGAAAAAGAGAGAGAGATAGGCTTTTGTAAAATAAGAGAAAGAATTTTAGAAATGTATTGAAAGCTCTGCTATTTTGACCCAAGTTCTTCTATTCCACTCCTTCTGAAAACTGAGATTAATAACTCATTCTTACAAGATTGTTTTAAGGCAGAGGTTAGGAAATTCCAGCCCATGAACAAAATTTAACCCATCTCCTCTTTTTGTATAGCTTGTAAGTAATTTCTAGTCTACCCTACAAGGTTATACAACATAACTAGTGATGTGGCAAATTCTTCTTGTGATTCAACAAAATAATTCATGCCCAAAATTAAATAATGATAATGATGTCATTAATAAATATTGATTTTAGCAAACTCTTGAAAGCACAAAATATGTGTTTTTTGTTAACTACTGTGAAAGAAAAATAGTGTTTAGTATTTAGATAATATTCATGGAAAATCTTGTATAAATAAATCCATTAGGCATTTTTATCCATTACTAACAACTTAATTAGCTATCTTATTTGCTTATGTACAGTAGGCAAAATCCCCCCCCCCAAAATCAGAGTATATTGGGTAAATAAGAATGATAAAGACAAGACAACCAATTTGCAGGATGGAATTATTCAGACTGGCTGCCTTTACCACTCTAATTACATATAATAGCTCTGTTCCTGCCTGCTTTGACTTATTTGTGTGGACCTTGTCTTAAATGACAAACCAGAATTTTTGAGGCTAAAGAAAGCAGAAGAGGGAATATTTCTAAGGGAAACAGAGGAATCCTGGGAGCAGATGGGCAGATTAGAGAAAGAACAGCAGAGCCATGGCAGTAGCTGCACCTGTCAAAATTTGGCTGGAAAGTATGTTCCCAGTTGATCTGATTTTAGAGTAACAGGATGGATCCATGAAATACTTATCCTGACACTTTAAAATTGTGGATTTTACGGTTTGCTGCTGCTCCTGCTGGGCTGCCTGTTCCATTCAGCTATGCTGAATCCACAGATCCGGAAATGGCATCTCTTGACAGAGGGAGGACTGCTTCCAAAAAGGCCAGTTTAACCCAAAGAGACCCAAGACTGACAGTGAGCTCACATGGTAATATAAGACTTGGAATATAATGAAGATAATCAGAGAATATTGAGGAAAATATCATAGCATTCCAGTAATCAGTAAAATCAGTAAATCATATAAAGATTTATTACCTGGCTCTGAATCTTGAACAGAATAAAATTTGGTTTCAATGGGCTCTAAGAGGCTGTTAGTGTTTTAATCCATAATGAATAAAGGCTAAAATTATAGATAATGTAGTATCTGGTAGAGTTTTGAAGTATGGACTCTGTGGATGCAAAAGAGAAAAAAGGAGACTAGAATGGGTCCACGTATAGATTAGTAGCCCTGAACCCCTTCCTTTACCACCACATAGCCTCACACCCTCTCGCTCTTCAGTCTACTACCATCTTACTTAAACCACCTACCAATCCTCTGAAATACTGCATCAAGATTTCCCAGGGTCAGGGACGCCTGGGTGGCTCAGTTGGTTGGACGACTGCCTTTGGCTCAGGTCATGATCCTGGAGTCCCGGGATCGAGTCCCACATCGGGCTCCCAGCTCCACGGGGAGTCTGCTTCTCTCTCTGACCTTCTCCTCGCTCATGATCTCTCTCACTGTCTCTCTCAAATAAATAAACAAAAAATCTTTAAAAAAAAAAAAAAAGATTTCCCAGGGTCATGGATAATGCCAAGTTATTTTCCAGCAACCTGGTAAACTAAGTGCCCTGATTGAATCTTAAATAATTCTTCCAAAAAAACAAACAGAAAAAAAGACCAAATAAAAATTTTAATGTATCTGTGAGTTGATGAGAAAGTAAGAAATATTGAGTGAAGGCAAAAACCCAAAAGGTAAAATTGGCTTTTACTTTGTGAGCATTTGCCAAATCTTGATATATTTCCAGTTGTTTTTTATGGCTTTAAAATTGAAGAGGGTGGATAAGAGGTGGGAAAAGGCCCAGTATCTCCTTATTCAGAGAATATGATGAGATATTTGCCATAAAACTGGAATTCAAAAGGCTACGATCACAGCAGAATGGTGAAAATGAGGTTAAGATAATTCTATCCAAATGCCCACCCTTCAAAATGGGACTGCAAAGAGAACTACCTTGGTTCTGAACACTCCTGACTATTTTTAACCACAATCTAGACTTCACATGGATTTTATGTAAAATTTATATACTTATTTAATCTGAAAAAATCTCAAGCTAAGAATTTCAAGTGTTTCTAAACTACAACTAGCAGAAAAAAAATGAAACTCTTCACATGAGCTTAGTTTTGAATTATTCCTATAGCCCAAACTCCAGGAAATAGTTTCTTCTAGCCAAAATTACAAAACATAAATAAATCACCAAATGCAACACAAAAAACAATAAGAACAGAATCAGAAATGCAAGTAGTTCAGATATTGAAATTATCAAACAGAATATAAGTATTTTTAACCCCTGAAACAAATAATACATTGCATGTTAATTAATCAAATTTAAATTAAAAATAAATTTTTTAAAAAAGTAAGTATTTTTATTATGTTTAAAAAATAATGAAAGGATCAGTAATATAAATAAAGATCAAGGAACTTTAAAATTGCCAGCCATATTTGAGAAATAATCAAGCAATTTCTATAAATGAAAAATATAATGATTGAAATTAGAAACTTAAATAGTAAAAGAGATCTGAAAACTGCAACACAGAAACACAGAAAGATGAGGAAATGTTGAAACATGGAAGAGAGAAGGAGAAAGTGTAACATTTTAATCAGTTAAATTCTGTCTTAAGAAATATTAAGCAAGATGAATAAAAAGACATCTATTCCCTACTCAAATCACTGTAAAACTACAGAAACTAAGATAAAGAATATCTTAAAACAGAATTAAAATAATAGATTTACTTTTAAAGAAACTATAATTATACCGACAGCAGACTTTTCAATGGCAGCAATGCAAGCCAGAAGCAAGTGGAATCTTTTCAATGTGTTAAGAAAAAAGAAATCTTCAATCTAGTATTCTGTATCAAGTAAAAATATCTTACCAAAAAAGGACAAAACAAGATATTGCTATCTAATGAAAACATTAGGGTTGGCTCACAGACCGACCCTCACTAAAATGAAATTAAACAATATATGTCAGGCAAAAAAGAACATGATCCTGATAGAAGATCAAGAAGCAAGAGGAAATAAAATGCAGGAGGCACTTGGAATAACTTATAGTGGGATAAAATGTAAAACAAAAATACACGGTAATAATAACAAAGTTGGGGGGCAGTAATTGCATTTAAAGATTTTAAGGACTTTACATTGTTTTAGAAGAGGATAAAAATAATAATTAAATTTATCTTGGAAAAATAAACATGCTGAATTTTCTAGAATAATTATTTTTTAAAATACAGAAAAGAAACTACATCTTACTAACAGGCCAATGAAAAAACTAAATGAGAAGAGTAATCAATAAATCCAAAAGATGATAAGAACAGAGAAAAAAGAAGTGCAGAATAAGTAGGATGATCAAATATTGGATTTATTGAAATAAATCCAAATATTTCAGTTATTACAATAAGCGTACATTTTTTAAATGCTCTGCTAAGAAGTCAGAGGTGATGAATTTCTCAGATTTCTGTCATAGGATTTCTTCCGAAGTACCATTTACAAAAGACACATTTGAGATACAGAATTCAGAAATATTGAAGGTAAAATGATGGAAAAAGATGCATCAGTAAAACACTAGCCAAAAGAGAGTGGTGTTACTCTCTTAGTATCAAACAAAATAAATCCCAAGCCAAAAACAACAACAACAACAACAAAAACAATGAAAGAGGTCACTGCATCACCACAAAAATTCCAGAAAAATATAGAAATTTTGAACACATATTCATATATTGACATTGCCTTAAAATATAAAGAGCAAAATCATAAAAACCACAGGAAGAAATTAATGTATGCAAAGTGACATAATAGTGAAAATTTAAATTGATGCAATTAATAAGCTTGATTATGCTTAAACATAAATAAATAATTGGATTCAGAAATTACAGAATACTTCATTTTCAAGTTCACAAAGAACTACTACAAAATTCACTAAATAAATGTTTCTAATATTAGTCTTAATAAATTTCAAAGAACTGATATAACCATTTCATTTTCTAATCCAAATAAATTTAGAAGTCAATTTAAAAATCATAACTCTTAAAAATTCCATATATTTGTGAACTAACATGTACTTCTAAATAATCAAGGGGTAAAAAAAAAAAAAGCCATAAGGAAAATATATATATTTTTTCAAGTGAAAGATAGAAATACTATATATTAAACTGGGTAGAATCCATCTGAAACAGTATTTGCAACCTTCCACATATTAGTAAAGAAGAAAGAATAAAAATTAATGAGGTAAGCATGCAACTTGTTACTATCTGTGTGACCATGAGCAAATCCCTTAACTCCAAGTGTCTCAGTTTCCTCATCTGTAGAATCATAAAAGTAATGGCATTTATTTAAGATTGTTGTGAAGACCAAATGGATGTGCTGGACATTTCACATTTCCTTCTCCAGATCCACTCTCCGGCCTTCTCCACTCTGATCTGTTTTTCAGGAGGCTGACCTGCATGGACTATACAACTATAAGGCATTCTTGCTCTCTGTGGGGTTTCAAGCAGCAACAAGAGGTTGGTTGGTTTGTCAGAAAAGAAAGAATAAGAGTATTTATTCACATGGCTCTTCCACTTCAGCCAACCACTGTCTACTGCACCTGAAGGCTAAGGGGTGATAACAGTTTCCTATTGCTGTTAACCCCCAAATTTTTCACCAAAGGAAACCATTGCTTTCCTTTATTCTTGACCATAGCATCATAAATAGTCCTTTAATTAAATTCTCTTTAATTACCCATATTGTGATACTTCAGCTGATACAATGAGTTAATATATGAACCATTCATATATAGTGCTTAGCACATAGTAAGCTTTTTATAAGAAATAGTCAATATTACTGTTGTTTTTGTTGTTGCATGAGCACAGGCAGAAAAAAATGCATTAGGTAAGTTAACACTAATCACTTTTTAAAAACCTACTTACAATGTAAGAATAAAAAGGATCTTCCTTAAATACAATAGACAATTTGCAATTTTTACCTTACTTGGTGCTCTTAGGAATTCAATTCAAGTAATCACAATGTATCTTGCAATCCTCCCTGCCCTTGGCCTTCATGGTAAGGAAGATTAGCCTGATCTTCCTTATACTTTTATGATCATTCTTTCTACCTTTATAGGTTCCTTTTCTTCTACTCATCCCCTAAATGTTGGTATTTCTAAAGTTCTGTTCCCTGTTTTCTTCTCTTTTTATTATATATATTCTCCTTGAATGATTAAATCAAGACATGTTGCTGATAACTCCCGAATCTCTACCCCAACCCCAGACATCTGAGTTTTGAACCCATATACAACTACTCTAAATGACCTACAAGTACCTCCAACTCAATCTATCCAGAGAGCTCCTCATATTTTCCTCCAAGTTTAATCTTCATCTGATGAAATAGTTCAGTAACGCCTCACTAACAACCTAGCCATCTAAGCCTGAAACCTAGGAAATCACCTCTGATCCCTTTTCCTGCACATCCTTCATATCTACTTCTTCATATCTCTCAACTCCATCTGTTTTCCATCTCATCTGCCATCTCCTCCCCACACCATTCCAACAGTCTAACAACTTCATAGTTTCTGTCTAGGTTCCTTCAAAATCATTTTCAAGGCTGTAATCATTTTCAAGGCTACTAATTAGGTTAGTTCTGCTTAGGATGTTTCAATGGTTTATTATATCCCTAAGGATAGTATCCAAACATAATGTGGCTTTCAAGATCCTTCATGAATGGACGCCTCCCATTTTGCAATTTGTGTTTCTTCTTTCTCATTCTTTCCGTACTGAATTTTTCAGTTCCTTGAAAATGGCATTCTCCTTTACCTCTAGCTAAAGATCTATATATAATGTTTACTCTGCCAGAGATACTTTGCCTCTCAACATGGTTAATTTTTTAACCTTGAGATATAGGACTTTAACCTTTTTAATCAACTTTTAATAGTAAATTTTAAACATACACAGAATTTGAAAAAATGGTTTAATAAAGCCCTATTTTCCATTTCTCAATTTCAAAAAGCCCTATTTTCCATTTCTCAATTTCAAATATCACTAACTCACACTGATCTTGTTTTGCGCATACCTCCATCTACTTACCCCTTCCTGTATTATTTCAACACATACTATTTCTAAAATCTTCAGTATATATTCCAAATTATAAGAACTATTTTTACCACAACTATAATTTGCATATTTTTAAATATTAATTAAAACCTTTATCCAGTAGTGTTCAGATATCCAACTGCCTCACGAATTCCATATACATGAAATTATTTTTACTTATAATTTCTTTATGTGACTCAAGATCCAAATAAGTGTAATACATTGTGATGATAATGTTCTTAAGTCTCCTTTAATCTCAAATCTCTCTTCCATCCTTAGCAATTTATTAATTGAAAAAAGTGGATTGACTGTTCTATAGAGTTCCCCACAACCCGGATAATTCTGATTGCATCCTTGTTTTACCATGTTCCTCTGCCCACCACAGTTACTATAATTTGTTAACTAGATCTAGAGATTTAATCTGAATCCGTCGGGTTTTTTTTTTCTTTCCAAGACTCTATCATACATCATATATTGTATAGTATTCTTGTATCAGGGAGTATATAATGCATGCTTGTCTCTGTTATTGTAATGTAAGCAGTCAGTGATGATCAATGCTTAAATCCGCTAATTGATTAAGGGTTGGTAAACTGCTAATGTCTAAACCTCTTATTCAACCTTTATTTCTGAATTAGTACATTCCTCTTTTTGGAAATTCTTTCCTGGCTCTCCCTATCAGTATCTACTTTCATAGTAGACTTGTTGTCCTATATATATCTCCTAACATACTCTTTACTTCACGTGGCTGTTAAATTGAGCATCTGCCCCCAAAAATGGAAGTCTCATGTGGTAGGGAGCACATCAGCTTATTTACTATTAAATCCTCGATACCTAGCATGATGTCAGGCATATATACCTAGCATGATATCAAGCATATAGTAAGTGCCTGAGCAATACAGAAGGAAAAGGAAGGAAGGAAGGAAGGAAGGATGGGAGAGAGGGAGAGAAGGTGGAAGGGAGGAAGAACGTTGGTGAGAGGAATGGGTTTTAAACATATGGATTATTAAACATATAGATTATATTCAGACTATCTGAATCCTCAGATTGGCTAGTGTCCCATCTTCCTATTCTGACAGTGCCGTAGGTATACCTTCAATGATCTTCCTAATAAACTGAAATGTTCTGACAGCTTATTTATGAGTTATTCTAGACAATGATAATATTGCTTTCATCATTATATCCCTGCACTGTAACATGTGCATGCATAACACAGAATATGCATTTGATGAATATTTTTGGAACAATGGCAGCAACGTGATCTCATATGAAATAAAATACATACTCCCTTTAATCCAATTACTACAAAAAATAGTCCTCCAATTCAAGAACATATTTAATCTGATGTTACAATAAAAGATTAAATCCAATAATCTTAATATAAACAAGAAAATTTTCTTCATAAAGGTTTTATCTCAACTAAAGGTAAAACTTCAACTGATGGGGTTGATAAGTAATGCAGATACCTCATGTCAGGTGAGTTATTTGAAGAAAAAGAAAATAGTGAATATGATTGTTCACATTCAACTTTGAAAACAAATATATTCTCTTAATGCTGAGCTTATATACACTCTTTCCTTTTCTTCCTTGGTAAAATTATCTCATCTCCTCAAAACACTTTCAAACATTTAATAATGTAATATGATGTAATGCAATGGCCTTAAACAATCTCACAGTATATGAAAGTCAGAACAACACAGTACAGGAGTCTGTAACAACTTCAGTCCTGATTGTTTTATAGCCTAGGCATATAATTATTGATATCAAATATAATCTATTTGTCCTATCTATTAGTTTACCAAACTTCATGAGAAAACATTATAATATCTCTATAAAAATAGCCCTTTTTCATTAAGAATATTTGCACTAGAAAAATTAATAACGTTTTTCTATGAACTGATTTTTTTTTTAAACAAACAGATTGAGAGAGTTGGATGGGGGACATGTGGGTTTTTCTTGGTCAGTGGTGAGCTAAAACAATTGAAGTAACTCATCCCCGTACTCAAGTAGAAGTATCAGTTGTGGACTAGGGAAGAAAGACAAACATCTAGGTCAAGATGAAGCATATTAGGAAAATAGGCATCACTTCTTATGTCCCCCATTCTACCAACACATCTCAATGGTATGGAATTTGCTTATGTGTGGATCCCCATTGGAAAATAAATTTTTCGTTCAACATTTTAGAAAGCAGTTAATCATTCGGATGGAATATTGTTTTTTTCATCCCCTATGGAGAAGGGTCTCAAGTGTGACCTCATAATTATAATAGTCCATCAAAACCCTGTACTTGCTCCCTATTGAGGTTGCCTAAACTATCTAATTTCAAAGTTGAACCTCAAATCTAATTTTACAGAAGCCTGAACTTCACTGTAGAGATACTCTAATGATTATAACTGGGAGTTTATTGCAAGGCTGGTAAAATCAATAACTTCATAATTTCAACTGTTTTCTGAGAGCCTCAAAAGCACTGTCCTAGGTAAGCATGGTGTATAAAAACTGTCAATATGATTCCGGTCTTCAAGTAGCACATAGTAAGGCTTATAGCCTGACTTTGAGCATTCTGTGAGCATTAAAGAAAGTGGGATACTCAAGGGCGGTAGTACATCTAGGGATAAAGAGTGTTGAAGCAGAGGTAGGGTCAAATGCTAAGTTACTTTTTTCTTTTTAACTTCTTGAAGCCTCAGTTTCCTTTACTCCAAGATGGAGCTAATGTTATGTACCTCATGGAACTACTGAGACATTAAACTGGATAAGGTATACAAAATGCTTATACAAAATGTCTGGCATGTGAAAAGTACTAAAATAGGAGAGTTAGTATAAAGCCAAGAACCAATAACTAATTAGTATGGAGAGAAAGAGCAAAATATTTATTTTAACACTCTTTTTTTACTTCCTTTCCAATGAAAACACTTTTTCAGAAACATCCACAGCTATGAATTTCTTTACTTGAATTTTGTATTCCCTTCTTTGTATACATTAATCCTGTATTTTTTGTTTCCCTCTAATTTGTACTATACTTTGCTTCTTTTCCAAAGATCTATTTGAGGTTGACTCTTTGGGTTCCCTGTACAGTATATTGACGAACTACAGAAATAAATTCAGGTTGTTATGTAGGTGTTGAAGGAAGAAAGACTGAGGAATTTTGGATATTATTTTATCATCACATAATAAAATATGTTTATTATTTTATTATTATTTTGGATATTATTTTAGAATCACATAAATTTCATGGATTTTGCAATTGAGTGGGGCATAAGTGAATTATGAATCAAATCCCACTGTATCTAGACTACACTGAGTGTCCCTGTTAGAACAAGATTAATGCTTGGTTGCTTTGAGTAGCTTTTTTTTTCTTTCTTTCTTTTTTTTTTTTTTTTAATTCTATTATAGTTCCCATAATGCCTTGTGCTGACAGTTGCAGTTTCCATAACATTTAGCTCTGTTAATTTTATTTTGTCTGTATTGTAATAATCCTATTTTATTCATTTTTAATAGATCCGATTCAACTAGGCTCCTACCACATCAGAATAAAACTGCAGCATAATGGCAGGAAACATGCTACATTAAAGATCTCATATGGCCTTTTGCATGTCCTCTGGTCACTTTGCTTTTAAAGCTAGGGGGATAAACACTAAAACCATCGTGTGAATTAAAACACTGCCACATCAATTTTATTGTGGTACTAACAGGTTGGCAGGGTACATTTCAGGTATGGTGATACAAATGCTTAATCTCTGAGCAAAACAATAAAATTCAAAAACATAACATTCCTTCGAGGGGAGGAGTTGCTTTTCAATGAGCTCAATTAAAAAAAAAAAAATGCCAACTGATTACTCCAAGAACACTGAAAATCAGACATCGCCAGAAGGAATGTGTAAAAGCCTTTCTGATGGCTTGGATTAGAGACAAACTGTTCCCACAAAGCCTATCAGAGATAAATGAAATAAATGGAAGGAAGACGCAAACTCGGTCTTTGTTCCAATAACTGCCGAATGTCATATTGGAATTCTCAACACAGAACCAAATGGCTGGCAAGATCATCTGTATGCAAATGTGGAGTAAGTGACCCCTCCCCAGCTCAGTAGCTATTTTGAGATAATTGAAGTCTATACTGTGGGAAAGTAGTTTCTTTCCAGAATTTTGTTGCCTTTTCAAGAAACCTGAAAAATTCTATATGAGCACTTAATGCCTAAAAATATGTTACTTTTATAGTTTAATAGCTTTATAAAAATATATATATTTTTAAAAATTTATAAAAAATACTTTTATAGTTTAATGGCACATAACATGTGCCATTCCTTTCATTGCCTAACATCTGAAATCCCTCCTACCTGGTGAAAAGTAAGGCTTCACCTCTCTCTGAAAAGTGAGGTGTGTCACAGTCTACTTCTCCCTGCCACGGACAGGTAGGGCAGGTGACCCAGGCTTAGCCAATCTGATGATCCTGCCTGCCCCATTTGAACTGTAGGTAAGTCAGAGAAAAAGGCAGGGACAGTTTGGAATTCACTCCGAAAAGCATCTCCCAGTGCCAGCGGCAGAATCCAATGTCTAGGATAAGGACAGGGAGGTGAGGTAGCTGCAGAGGTTGACACTGGTGTCCTCACTAGCCCATTCCTGCCGCATGACCTCGGCTGTGGTTCTTGCTGCTGATCCTGCCCACATTGCTGCCAGTCTCCAGAGTCTCTAGGCTCTTCAGCAAACAAGTGAGCTTCCTGATAAGCTGCCAGCAAATTTCTCTTTGCTGAACTGAAGGGGAGTCAGCTTCTGGTTCTTGCAACAGGGAACCCTCCCTAATACACAGAAGGTTATCTTACTGTTCAGTGTTGCCAGCACTGTTGGAATATGTTGTGTTGTGCTATGAAAAGAAGCCTAGTTACGTATGAAAGGAAGAATAGTTGATGGGGATATACCCAGTCTTCCACATGTCTGTTTGTATAGTGAAAAGCCTCATAATTCTATGGGTTCCTCAGATAAAAATATTGCTTAAGAGACAGATTAGGGTAGTTAGAATTCTTAAAGATTAATATTGTGGTTGTACTATTGTACATCATATGAAAAGTACAACAAAGGATTGTTTACTAAAAATGATAGAAATGTCCTTCTTGCTCTTAAAAATGTTCTTTATAAAGAGTAAACAGGCTGGGTTATGGACGTTGGGGAGGGCATGTTCTATGGTGAGTGCTGTGAATTGTGTAAGGCTGATGAGTCACAGACCTGTACCCCTGAAGCAAATAACACACTATATGTTAATTAAAAAGAGTAAACAGATAAAAACTACAAACAGCCAACTCTGTGTAAGTAAAAAATGTCACTTTGGAAATATGTAACTAGCAAGAGACTTTGGGAGGCAGCCCGGCATAATTACTAAAACTGCAGGTCCGGGTTTCAGTTCTTATTTGCCTATTTACTTACTAGCCATGTGGTGTTACCTCTTTTAGATTTCACCTTCCTCATCTATGAAATGTGTACACTGACATCACGTAGTTTATAGGACTAACATGGTGACTGATTATGGTACAAGATAGGAATCTGGGAGTAGAGTACTAACAGATAGTAAGAGTTTATAAATGGAGGCCCATTTGCCTAGAAAGTGCATTATACAGTGATACATCTGTCCCGACTTACGTGTGTGGGTGCGCAGACACAAGCACACCACCAGCCGTCCCAGTCCCTCCCATGCTCCCACACACAGACTTGTTGGAATTTATGTTGTAAAGGTTAACATAGCTCGAATTAGTTCTCTCTCCCCTGGCCTCTCAGGAATTTCATCAAAAGACAGTCCTTGCCCTACACCTCAGCACCTAGGAATCTCCTGGTGCTACTAGCATGGTTGTTTTGGGCCTGTGTCATATTTAATGAAAGGGAAACACACACACACACACACACACACACACACACACACACACAATCTCAACTTCATCCTAAGAATAATATTAGCAAGTTTGCTTTAGAATGAAATATACTAATGATTTAGACAATGAGAGCAGTGATTAGAGAAATACTTTGTGAAATCTCCCGTGCCCTTTTCAGATTAGTTCCTTATCTCTTTCTTCTTTTGCTGCTGCCATTGACCACCCTTCCCCCCATTCCACACCTAATTCTAATAATCAACTGATGAAAAAGCATCCTGAAATGTCCTTTATAGACTTGAAAGTAGGGTCGATGGTTCAAAGCTGTCTGTTGTTAAAAGACGGACCTCCAATTTTCACCCTCACCAGTCTGACTCAACCCACTACCTCTTCCCTTGGACCACTGCCCTTGCCTCCTACCTGGTCTTCCTGCTCTCTACTCTGGCCCCTACCAGTTCTTTAGTCAATGTCCTGGATGATCTTTTACAAACATAAACCAAATCACCTCACAATTCACAAAACCCTCAGTCATCCACCTCTAGACTAACAGTCAAATCTAAACCAAGTACATGTAACCCACAATGTGCCCTATAGTCTACACTTCAACCTCTACTTCTGTCTTCACTTCAAACACTGTGTTCGCCCATTGTGTGCTGGCCTGTCCAGTCTTCATTCCCTTCCTTGAACAAGCCATGGACTTCCTGACATAGACCTCGGCATCAGCTTTCCCTCTACACAAACGGGATCTCTTCGTTCAGTCTTATCACTCAGGTCTCAGCCCAGATGTCACCACCACCCACATGCTCTCTATCCCATCACAATATTTTACTTTCTGCAAAGCTGTTTTTCAGGAAAAAAAAATGCACATTTATTTCTGTCTCTCCCATGTGCCAATGGAATTAAGCTCTATGCAAGTGGGAATCAATTCAGTTTTGTTTACCAGCATGTCCCCAGTACTTCAAGCTATACTTACACGTGGTAGTTATGCAATAAATATTGGTTACATCACTGACTGAATAAATATTTGGTTTTCTTTTGAAACTCCAAAAGATAATGGTCTCTCCAACCTGCCCCTCACTATCCTTTCTGGTATTTCCTCTCATTTCATGAGTAGGATGCTACCAGGAAGAAAAAAAAAAAAGTGACTCCATAGCTACTGGCAATTTCTGGTTATGTTTCTGGTTATTGTGGTGGTGGTAGTCTTTGCCAGTTTTGCAAGTAACAGCCTGGACTTTTTCCTTTGCTCACAGTGTCTTCCACACTCATCTCTGGACTAAGTAACCAACCATCTGGTGCTGTGCCCCTAGATCAGAAACCAGAAGTAGACAACCTCATGTGGTAACTGCACACCCAAGCTCAGCCCAGGGAATTTCTTCACCACCCAGCAAGATTACCAAGGTACCTAAGTGCAGTTTCACATCAGGCTTCCTGCTCCCCATAACAGAGGGTGAGGAGGCAGCTCATTAACTAAGTTTGAATTTAAGTGTAAAATGCCATATTTTCACAGAAAGAAGGAGATGCGTTTTCTGTGAAGAATTCCAGTCTTGAGTTCTCACTCAGTCTTTTAATTCCTAAATGCAGACAAAAACTAAATAAGCTTCACAGAATATACACATAAGAAGCTCTCTTTAACCCTAGGCGATTTAACACCTCAGTGGTTTTATAAGCGCCAGAATCTCATTAAATCTTGAGTGTGTGTGTCTTTGTGTGGGTAAGGCAAAGGGTGGCCCCCGGAGCGATCCCTGCCACGCACAACAGTCACACTGAATAAGCTATGGAAGGACTGAAATTAGGAGGCAAGCAACAGTGACATCTAGTGTGGGTGAGAAATGCTGAGAAGGGCTAAGTCCTGTTCTTCCTTTAGCAAAACTGAGAATATAATAGAGAAATGCATGGCAAGTTAGGGTCAGGAAAGTAATGGTGAGGGTAAGCATGCAACCAGAATGCAAATAGAATAGATGACTCTAGAAAAAGACTCTGCTCAAATGACATTGCCGCTAAATTTTCTTCTCAAGTATATATTATTGTGCACTTTTGCACCCCACGAAAATCTCTAAGCTGTCCCAGTCTCCCACCTCTACTCCTCACCCATCCTCCTCATCCTAAACCCTTCTATTGTACCCACTGGAATTAGCAAATTCTTTATTTTAAAGAGATCTTTTTGGATACCATCTGCTCTGAGATCTTGAGGAAAAGTTCTTCTGTTTTTCACCTTAAAACCACACCCTGACAGTCTTGCTAATCCCCAGCTTTTTCTCCCTCCTGCTCACAAAAATCCCTGCTCTTTCGAGCTCCTGCGAACAGGACATATTACTCCATCCTCACACACGTTGCAATCATCTGCCAAACTCTGCTCATTCACAATCACTTATTGGATATTTTAACTCCTGCTTCACAATTTTCCCTGGACCATAGTATCACCGCTTCACCTTCTGTGAGTCCTTCCTGGGTTCCCTGCCCTCCTACCCAGCCCATATAGTCAAGGTCCAATATTGTATTCCCTGCCTTGCAAATACTCTCAGTTCCCTTCCTGTTTTCTCCCTCCATCAAAGTGATGGATAAAATGGGGTATCCATGCCTACGGTTACACAGCTGAACATTCCTGAAGAAAAATTGCCCAACCTGGCTGACTGGTTTCACTTTAAATTCATGACTACAAAGTTAAATAGATGCTCACTACTGCCTCGTAATCCTACTATGCTTCTCAAGTAGCATAACTTCTAACTCACCAAGAACTAGTGTATACAGTGTATACATACTTCATCCTCACTCGAGGATAAAGGTCTCATCTCATTACTCTCTGAAAATAAGAAAGTCAGTGATCTGCTTTATATTCTCGGCATCTACAGCCATTTTTCCCCTTCTCTGCTCCTTCTATTAAAGCCTAACTCCTCCCGTGTGCTCTGGTTCCCACCTTCTCTCAGCTTCTCACAGATGTCACTACTTGGGTTAAGCATTCCCCCCTCTCCCCTGCCAATCCCTGATTAGCAATTCTCCCCTCCACTAAAGCAGTTCTATATTTATTCAAATACCCTGCAGTATCACAGATCAAAAACAAAAAAAAAAATTTAAAAACCTCTCTCAACCCCTAAAATATTCTGTTCTCTCCTTCATAGCCGAATTCCTCAAAAGAGGCATTACTTGTGCTGCCTCCACTTTTCTCACCTCCCGTTCGCTCTTCAACCCACTTCAGTCTGGTTTCTGCCTGCGCCGCTCTGGGGAGCGCTTCTCCATCCCAGCCTCTCAGATGCGCTTATCACGGAGTGCAGGACTCCACTTCTCTTTCTACTCCTCTGGTCACTCCTCCTCATTCTCCTTTTCAGGCTCCCTCTTCCCCCACACTGAATCTATGTATATTGGCAATTCTCCATGCTCCATCCTGGCCCAACTTCCCTCCTCACCTCATGGGATCTTACCCATTCTGACTAAAAATACTATTTATATGCTTATCTCCCAGAAGCTTAGCTCTCCAGCGCAAATCTTTACTTTGAATCCCAGGCTCACATATCCAGCTGCCTATTTAACATCTTTACTTGGATATTTCACACATATCTCAGTCTCCAAATGTGTGAAGCTAAACGTGTTTGTCCTTTCAACCTGCCCCACCTCCTTTGTTTTTTTCCTATCTCAAAACAGTGATACAGGGGTACCTGGGGGGGGGGGGTTACAGTTGAGTGTCCAACTCTTGGTTTTGGCTCAAGTCATGATCTCAACGTCATGGTATTGAGCCCCAGGATGGGCTCAGTGTGAAGTCTGCTTGGATTCTCTTTCCCCTCTCCCTCTCCTTCTGTCCCTCCCCGGCACTGGTGCATGCTCGCTCACTCTCTCTCTCTCTCTCTCTCTCTGAAATAAATAAATCTTTTCAAAAGTAAACATCAATACTACACAACCTGAGACTCATCCTTGATTATTCCTTTCCTTCCCTCCCCACATCCAAGTAGTGGCAGCAATTCCTATATGCTTTTTATCCTCAGTGTATATCATGACTTAGATATTTCCTACATGTTTACTGCCATTACCCTATTCATGACCACCACTGTCTTACTAGGTTTCTACAAAAACCTCCAAAATTAGTCAAGATTAGTTGGGCAATAGTACAGCAACAGATGTGAAATCTGACTGCCCAAGAAAGGAGAAGAACTAGAAATAGTTGGCATTCCGCATTGATTACTATCACAGTCTGCCCGTCTACTCATCAAATACTCCATTCACCATCTTTCCTACAGGCCTGATATCCACCCCCATTCTATGGAAGTTACCCAATTTTGTATCTGGTCATGGTATTAAGCCCAATGTCCCAGACTTCTTGATGATGTCTGCGATAGGCTCTAAAAACTGAAAAACAAATTATCTTTCCCACGAACATTTTGAGTAGCTGAAAGGGGACAGGATAACTGTAATAAACAACCCCATTCAAAGAGCAGGAGAATGAAAAGAAGAGACAGAGTAGTAAACAATCCATAATAATCATGAAATCCTACCTGGGGTTAGAGTATGTTCTTCGGTCAGATCCAGATTCTTCTTCTGGGAAGGGGTTCCCCAGTCCATTGTTCTTCATGACCCTGGCTCTGAACTTGGGGAATCTCTCCCATCATCCAGCTTGACCACTTATAAAATGGTCATTGAAACCTATGTCCTTCCCCTCTTTCCCTGCCTCACCGTTGGGCACTGAGTCTGCTCCCTACCTTTAGAGATTTGGGGACCCAGCAATTATTCTAGGTCTCATCAGTCACAAACACATTTAGTTCTTTGATGTTCTCTCAAAAAGTTTATTTCTCATCTCTTTGATTCCAGCTAGCTCTCTGTGTGCCGTTTGCTACAACCACAATTCTTTCAAGAATTTCCCCTCCTCTCCTCCCCTCCTATCCTGCTCTCTCCCTCTCTTTCCTTCACTAAAATTTTAGCTCCATGAGATCAGCAACTCTGACTTTACTGTTTTCTGCTGTACCTGTAAAACCAAGCTCAGTGTCATGGCTATAGTAGGTACGAGTAAATTGTTAAACAAATAATTAAATAAACCTTACTTAAAATCCAAATGATCATTCTGCTTTCAGCTCCACATCCTATTTCCCTTCACTATTTCACTCTTCTTTCTTATTTTTCCTTCGTAAAAATGTTAACACCTGCTGGGCTGAGTGTAAGTGACTTATAATTCTAGTCTTCTATTTCCTTCTCTGAAAGTTCTCACCTTCCCCTCTCAACTACCTTTGAATCCTGATAAGGCACTGAATTTTTTCTCACTCTTCAGCTGTTTCCCTAAAATATTAGTGTTCATCTTTTCTAATTCTAGAGCAATGATTCTAGAGCAATCTTGACTACATATTAGAATTAGCTAGAGAGTTTTTGAAACTCTCACTAACACACACTAAAACAATTAAATTAGAATCTCTAGGGGTCAAACCCAGACATCAGTATTTTTTATAGCTCCCACGTTATCCCAATATGCAACCAAGGTTGCAAACCACTGTTCCAAAGTGAACTTTCTCTCTAACTCCTTCTTTCTTCCATCACTCTGAACCCTAATACTGATTGCTCAACCTATAAATCTACCGTCATTCCAAACAGCAAATCAACAAGTATTGAATTCCCTAAGTACTCACATCTGTGACTAATTTTACTTCCTTCTCACTCTTTTCCCCCCTCCCAGCTGCATCTCTCCATCTCTATTCATGGCACTAAATTCTTGATTTTAACAATTGCACTTTAATTTCCTTTTAGATTTCATCCCATATCTTCTCTCTTCAATCCCAAAACCTTACTTAAGATTTCAACTAAAGCTTCTACATTTTCTCATCCAACATGTGAGCAAATTTTCTCTTGTTTTCACTTATTCCCACCCACCTGTTTTGTTTTGATCATAAAAAAGGGGGATCATATTTAGGTTTTTAGTAACTTGGCTTGTCTCTGTTATGTGCCCTGTCCTTCAGTCTGTTCTGATTCTTTTTTTTTTTTTTTTACTGTAATTACTAATCATCACATCCCCTGCACATATCTTCTTAAACACAACATTCTAAAAAAACAAAACAAAACAAAACAAAACACATTCTTACTGTCTCAATGTTTAAAAAAAATACATTAAAATGCAGCTACTGTTTCATATGCTTTAATATGGGCCCAGTAATTAACAAATAGAGAATTTTTTAAAAGAGATGAAAATGGATATTGGAAAATCCATAATTTTAAAATATACACAATAAACACAAAAATATATGATGAAGAATGTAAACATCTTTTGACACCCCAACAGCCTTCTTCAAATGTTCCTGAAAATGTATATGTAGAATGTCAGACTCCTGCACGGCCTAAAGCTGGGACTGGAAGTTGTCATCTCTGATCAGCCGGCATTTAAACTTCTGTTGGTGCCATCGTACTCTAAATGGAACAGGACAAACCATTAGAAACCTGACTGAAGAAATGTTTCTAGTATAGAGTATAGTTTAGGCAGGTCCCAAGTATATATAGGAGTTAAACTTCAATCCAGACGCAGCTAGAGGCAGAAGGCTAGCAAAAGAAATAATTCTGATCAGACAGCAAAAAAAGGATATCCATTGATGTGCTCAATAAATGCTTGTTTTTTTTTTTTAAGATTTTATTTATTTATTTGACAGAGAGAGACCAAGCAGGCAGAGAGGCAGGCAGAGAGAGAGAGAAGAGGAAGCAGGCTCCCTGCCAAGCAGAGAGCCCAATGCAGGACTCGATCCCAGGACCCTGAGATCGTGACCCTAGCCAAAGGCAGAGGCTTAACCCAAAGAGCCACCCAGGCAACCAATGCTTGTTGACTTCCTAAACTGCCCCAAGTGTAGAACCAGGCACTGGAATTAAGAAAATCAAGGACAAGTAAAGGAGGTAAATATAGTAAAACAATGATACTACAATATAAAAATTGAGATGTACACTAAGCAGAAACATGATATGAAGAAGTGTTTGATTAGGTCCCTAAATTTGCTGGGAATCAGGAGACAAAAATTACATAATCAAATATGTAGAAAAACATTGCAACAATTAATTGACTGAAAAAAATGTAGTGGGCTATTTTGATAAGTAATGAGTTTCCTTCCCATCAAAAGGAGGCTTGGTCACATCTGACAGAGATGCTGGAAATTTCTTCACCTAGAGATGAACACAACTAGGGTACTTTATTTAGTACTTACTTCCCTACTCCTCTCTTTCCAATCCTGGGCTTCAAGATGGAGAGTTAAAAATAGAATTAAGTTGGGTAGTAAAGATATTCTATATAAAATGAGGGTAAGAGAGGAAAAGGTAGCACAAACTCTACATAATAGATTTGGAAAATTTAAAAAGGAAATCACTATTAGCAAAATCAATGAAGTCAAATGGAACAACTTTACTCACAAAATCTTTTCAAATATACTATCTTAAAATAATCTGGAGATGGCCATGATTGAGACCCATGGCTGCCATGTTAATGCATACACACACTTTGGACATTTTCAGTCATTCTGTAATAAACTGTACCACAGAGTAACCCAATTAGCTCCATAAATTCCTTTTATCTCAGTGCCTTCGTCACTTTATTATTATTATTTTTTAATTTATTTGACAGACAGAGATCACAAGTAGGCAGAGAGGCAGGCAGAGAGAGAGGAAGGAAAGCAGGCTCCCCGCTGAGCAGAGAGCCCAATGCAGGGCTCGATCCCAGGACCCTGGGATCATGACCTGAGCCAAAAGCAGAGGCTTTAACCCACTGAGCCACCCAGACGCCCCACTTTATTATTTCTAATCACTTTTCTCAATGTCCTCTTCAAGTAACTTCTTATCATACTGGTTTATACTCTGGGATACATATTTTATAGACCTCCCAAATGCTTCTTATAATTTTATAGATTGCATCATTAATAATGTCTTTGATTATGTTTTAAACACCTTAATCTACTGTATAATATTGGGTTGGTCATATGAGCAGAGTATGATCAGAAAGCACAAATCCCATAACATTTTATAACACCAATGAAGAAGGGGTTAATGATTTTTCAGCTGCATTCCTTGCTGGTGAATATGCCACAGATGAATATTTTCAAAATGAATATGAGCGGTTTTAGATGAGTGCTTCGTAAATGTCACTGTGTATTAGTCATGCAAGGATCATTAAGGGATATGAGAGGTAGACTTGCACATTTTATCCAAGACATAGATTCTCGCTGTAGACTGTTACTGTCAGAGTTGCCAGGTTAGACTATGCTGGTAATAATTATTAATGTAACTGAAGCATTAAATGGTTCATTTTTCTCCATATACAACCATATTTCCAAAATAATTCAGAAAAAAAGAACCATCTTTTTGCATGAGTCTTTTGGGGTAGCAAAGAATATAAGGTAAATGAAATGTTGCACATTCCAAAATAAATTGATGAATGGAAATTATCTATCTTATCTTATTAGAATTAATTAATCTTATCTTATTAAAACTTAATGATATATTAATATGCCTATTTATAGGAAGAAAGCACATTCCTGCAAATGAAACACATTGGTTCCCAAGGGAAATATGAATCACTGAGTGTGTTGCATGCTTAAATGCCAGTAGATGACTACAGGTCTTCTTCCTTCTTGACACTTTTACGTCAGATATCAATCCCTACTTTATAAGTTTGTAAGTATAGTTAACCTTGAGGTGACATTTGGTACCACCTCAAATATTTATATGACAAATGAGAAACACTTCACAATCTCTCTCCCAAACACACTGGGTGACCTATTATTTAGATTTTGTCAGAGTATCAATTGCTTCAAAGAGTTTTGAGATTGATCACCAAAGAAGAGACCCTTTGAAATTCATCTGATTGTCCCAGACAGGCTATATGGGCTATAGACAATGTTCTCACTACAGGAAGGTGGGGCAGATCTGGACCAGTGGTCTGAGTAAAGCCCTGGAAGCTTTTCTAAGAAATAATATTTTTTTCTCAATACCAGGTCTCACATAACCATTTTCTTTGACTCTGAGCAAATCATTTAACTTCAGTTTCTCCATCCATAAAGTGAGAAGAAACTACCTCCTAAGGATGACAAAACTCCTTAGGGCCTTTAAATAACGTTCTTTGAAGAAAGCTAATGCAAGTTGCTTGTAATTATAATACAGCAATTTGAATTTAAAGAATTTTTTTCTCCTGAGTAATTCTAGTTACTGAGTACTCTTTGTCAGTATAGTTAATTATACTTCAGCTAGGTAAAGCTAGCGGGCAATGTGTGAAAAGTTGCTATCAGCATCTTAACTCTACACAAAAAACAAGCTATTGCTATAAAATAGCAAAGTCTTTTATCTGGTTGAAATATGAGTAAGGTAGCAAATGCATGTGATTTAAGCCTTAGCTGTTAAACAATGAGTTCTTAAATTGGGTAGAAATCCCTGTGCAAAAAAATGAATTCAATGGTGTCTATTGTTATTATTATTATGTTTTCAGAACTCAAAGCTTTATATTAAAAGCTATAATTAAATTTCTAAAAATTAAACCATATAATAAACAAAACATTTTTCTCTCAGTAGAATAAAAATGATTTTCATTTCCTGACAAAAATGTGATTTATCTCAAAGAGGTTTTTCTTGCCTACCTGACTCTATTCATCTCTCCACTGTGTATAATCAAGTAAGAAGGCAAATAAAATGATTAATAAATCAGCCCTACATATCACGACCACATTATATGAGCTTGGGATAGAAGTAGCAGGACACCTGTGCATCATAAATGTACACAAGCCAAACAGGAGGGGAAAACTATAACTTCTCCATTATTTCAGACATTTTCACGAAATATAATGTTCCATTCCCATTCCCATTAAGTCCTATACAAGGAAGGTAATTGTGAACATAATCATCTTATCAAATAAGATGCCCAAGGAATTAAATGGCATGTCTAGAATCCTTAAGAAATCAGGGGCGCCTGGGTGGCTCAGTGGGTTAAAGCCTCTGCCTTCGGCTCAGGTCATGATCCCAGGGTCTTGGGATCGAGCCCCACGTCGGGCTCTCTGCTCCGCGGGGAGCCTGCTTCCTCCTCTCTCTCTCTCTGCCTGCCTCTCTGCCTACTTGTGATTTCTCTCTCTGTGTCAAATAAATAAAATCTTTAAAAAAAAAAAAATCAGAAACACACACATACATACACACATGGAATTGGGACCAGCCCCTCACTTACTGCAGAACTATAAACGGCTTCTTGGCATCCCTGTCTCAGTCAATCCACCCTCCATACTCCTAGTATCTTCAGGACATAGCCTAAATATCTTAGCAGCAACTGTATGATCCTTAGGCTTTGTTCTCTTTCTTCCAATCTCTCCAGGCTCATTTCTTGCTACTCCTCCATGTATATTTCAAGTTCTTCCCCTGACATGTTATAGATGCACAAGTGTACATATATGCTTACAAGATGCAGACTCTCCAATGTCTTCACCTACTTACCCTTCACTACTCAGGACACTTATTCATCCTTCAAATCCTCCCTTGAGGATCTCTTTCCAAGAAGTCTTCGCTAGCATCAAATCCCCAGGCTTCCTATGGTACCCTATTTAGTGCTGTTATAGTGCATTTCATAGGATGCTTATTCTTTATCTTCTCTACAAACTGTTGCAGCTTGACAGCAAGAGCTGTGTTTGCTTTATTCCTGCATCCTTGGGACTAGCACAGTAACTGAGACATAATGATTCTTTGGATCTGGGCTCTAGTAGTGCTAATAAGCTGGTCAGACCTCAAAGACATGCATATATGATGCAATTAAACACAACATAAGGATGTGACAAACTGTGAAATGTGGAATTTGATGCTAATTGATGTAGGAGAGATTTTTAGAGAAATAAGAATTTGAGTTGAGCCTGCATGAGCAAAGAAATGGAGATGGCCAAAGTAGTATGATAACCAGAAAGCCAAAAAATAAGGGGTTGGGCCTAGCAGGGAAAATGAAAAGAGATAAATCCAACACTGTAAGAATACAGTATAATAATGTATTGTATACTTCACCTATTAAGAGGATAGATCTCACACTTTGCTCTTAAGACGAGAAGATACCTAATGTCTCTCTTACGTGCCACTGTTGAGAATGTAAAGTTGCATGGCCTTTCTAAATGTCTGTTCAGCACCAAATCCTTAACATATATATCAGTTGCCACTATTACCACAGCCTTGAACCTATGTCTTCCAAACCTATTAATATGAGAATTCCACAACTAACAACTTTCCCAAAGAAACCATTAAGAATGTGTGAAAAGATACATGTAGAAAGTTGTTCATTAGCTTATCCTGAAAATTAGACCAAAAAAAAAAAAAAAAAGAGGAAACTAACAGTTTCCCATTACTAGGGGACTTCTTAAATAAAACATCACATTGCCTTTTAATGAAACACCCATCAGATATCCAGCTAGTACTTGAATAGAGAAAATAGAATATTTCTACAAAAACTTGAAAAGCTGAAATGGTATAAAGTGAAGAAACAATTACCAATAATGTATGGACACATTTTGAGTGTTCCCAGACCCACACAAAAACCTTTTAGGCTTTTCTGAGACCTCAGGACACATCTTGCTAACAGATGCACAAAACAAATGAAGATAAAGCACAGATGCCTGCAGACACAGATCAAAGCTACAGAGGCTTGATGCTGAGATGGTAAGTGTAGTTGACCTGGAAAGGGCTTGGTGGCGGCTTGGTGGTGCCACTCACTTTTCCAAACACACACTGCATCTATAATGGTTCACTGCAAAACAAATGCTGAACACCATTTTTGCCTTTTGTCTTTTATTACAAAAGCAAAATCTCTTTGGATTTCCTTCAGTTTGTGAAAACAGGTACTGATGCAGGCCTTTCGCAAAAGCAAAGTCGCCTCTCCTAAACTTTTGAAAAGTAGGAGATAACCGTATTCCTTTCTGTTATTATGATACAGAATAGTAATAGTAATAAAATGTTAGAATGTTGAATTTATTAACTAAAAAGGAATCCAAGTTTATAAAAAGAATTTATAATGCTACTTTATTTTATTTTTCTTAAAGATTTATTTATTTATTTTAGAGAGAGAGAGAGAGAGAGAAGAAGCGGGACGGGTAAGGGGGGGAGAGAGAATCCCGGGCAGACTCTGTACTGAGTGCAGAGACTCATGCAGGGCTCCATCCCACAGCCCTGAGATCACAGCCCGAGCTGAAACCAAGAATCAGACACTTAGCTGACTTTGTCACCCAGGTGCCCCTAATGTTATTTTGTTATTTTCAAATATATTGACAGGAAGAAAATTTGAAAATATTACAATATGCTAACAATTGGAAGAGTTATGAGAATTTTTTTGTTTTGTTACTTACATTTTATATATTATCTACGAGTAGTTTATTTTTGCAAAAACAAAATTAATAAATTCATCTTAATTGACAGAAAAATCTTTACTGGCTCTAGGAAATGAACAAGGAAGAATAAGTTAGAATGGAAAGATTATTTGGGAGAAATGCTGAGGTTAGTTTAAGATTTTATTTTAAGGAATGATTGATAGAATCCAATGAGATAAAATATAAAAGGGCTTTGACAACCATAAAGCATAGCAACAGCATTTCTTGAAGCCCCTTTCCAGGAATATTTATAGAGCCTATGTCAAAATGTTATATGATATAACAAAGATAAGAATATTCTGGAATAAGCAACATTACGTGAATTTTTACTGCAGGACATATCAGAGACTTTAAGATGCACGTTTTTCACTGTGAATTTCCAAGAGAACAATATAATCTGCATTGTTTCTCAATCACATTTGACTATTTTCTCGCAGAATATCTGATAAGACTCATGTTTCATAGAACACACCTTGGGAAATGTTACATTCAAAATATATGTAATATTCATTTTGAAGTGATTATAAGCAACTGTAAGTACAGGACTGGCACAATCAATTTAAGAGTCGTCACCTTTGGTTGAGCTTTCTCAATCTTGGCATTATTGATAGTTGGGGCCAGATAATTCTCTATTGTTGAGGGCTGCCCTGTGCGTTCTAGCACATGTAGCAGCATCCCTGGCCTCCACTCACCACATGCCAGTAGGAACTGCCACCTCTCCCCACCCAGCTGTGACAACCACAAATGTCTACAGACATTGCTAAATGTCCTCAGCCAAGATAAAGAATATTTATTTGAGGAATTAAGCTGGCAAGCTGGCTGATGTCAGAATTTCCAGCCCTGGTTCTCCAGGCTTTTTAAATATAAGCAGCCATAACATCTTGCAAAATGTCTGTCTGCTCTAGCAAATGCAGAATTGTCATCATGTTACTTTTCTAAAACACTATGTCAAAAGAGCCATCTGTTAAAATGCTGCATTGGGCATCATCATTTTATCTATATAACATTTTGATGAATGCTTAATTTAAAAAAAAAAAGTTGTAACTTACTAACAAATGAAAATGTCCTTTTTTAAATGTTAACTGCAACAAATAGTTTTGTTATTAGATAAACCATTTACTTAGAGCCTTAGTTTACACACACACACACACACACACACACACAATCGGAGACCATAGGTCCAAAGTAATTTCTAGAGGTCCTCCTAACACTAAAAATAAAAAATATCATATTTCATTCATGATGTAAAAGATTTTACACATTAGGGCATCTGGGTGGCTTGGTCAGTTAAGTGTCTGCCTTGGGCTCAGGTTATGATCTCAGGTTCCTGGGATCAAGTCCCACACCGGGCTCGCTGCTCAGCAGGGAGTCTGCTTCTCCCTTTCCCTCTCTCTCAAATAAATAAATAAAGTCTTAAAAATGTTTTAAACTTACTCTCTGTTTTTTGTAATAACGTCAACTAGAAAAGTGCTACATTCAGACATTGGAATACATTATATTCAAAAGAAGCCAGGAGTTGTAAACTTTATTATACTTTGGAAGTCCAATGTAAAAACTAGGCAAATAAGCCCTGAGTTTATCAAAAACAATAACACAGGGGCGCCTGGGTGGCTCAGTAGGTTAAGCCTCTGCCTTTGGCTCAGGTCAGGATCTGAGGGTCCTGGGATCAAACCCCATATTGGGCTCTCTGCTTGGCAGGGAGCCTGCTTCCCCTCTCTCTCTGCTGCTCCCCCTGGTCCTAATCTCTCTCTATCAAATAAATAAATAAAATCTTAAAAAAAAACCAATAACACAAATACATGAGGGATAAGAAAGATATAAATTCAGAAAGAGAGGTTTTTTTTTAAAATTATGAACAAATTCTATACTAATATTAAAATAAGAGTTACTGGGATGTCTGGGTGTCACAGTCACTTAAGTGTCCAACTCTTGGTTTTAGCTCAGATCATGACCTCAGGGTCATGAGATCCAGCACCAGCTGGGGCTCCACACACAGCACAGAGTCTGCTTGAGTTTCTCTCTCCCTCTATGCAGCCCCTACCCCCCTCAAATAAATAAGTAAATCTTTAAAAAAATAAGAATTATTGATGAAAATAATTTTCTAGAAATATTGAAAGAGGGCAACTGGGTGGTCATTTGTCTAAGCGGCTGATTCTTCACTTCAGTTCAAGTCATGATCTTGGGGTCCTGGTATCCAAACCCGTATAAGGCTCCAGGGTCAGGAGGGAGTCTGCTCCAGATTCTCTCTCTCTCTCTCCCTCTGCCCCTCCCCCTGTTTGTGCACACATGTGCATGTGTGCACTCTCTATCTCTCAAATAAATAAATAAGTAAAATCTTTTTTAAAAAATAGGAAAGAAATTGAATAAGTTACCCAAAGAGAAAGCCAGTATCAGTTCTATGGCAGAATTATTTCTTCAAAACACAAATCATTCCTATGCTATTTTAATGCTTCTAGTGTAGGGGAATCTTAAAAACGTGTTGTTTTTTTAAAATCTATCATACCCCCGGGCACCTGGGTGGCTCAGTGGGTTAAGCCACTGCCTTCGGCTCAGGTCATGATCTTAGTGTCCTGGGATCGAGTCCCACATCGGGCTCTCTGCTCAGCAGGGAGCCTGCTTCCCTCTCTCTCTCTCTGCCTGCCTCTCAGTCTACTTGTGATTTCTCTCTGTCAAATAAATAAATAAAATCTTTTAAAAAAAAATCTATCATACCCCCAATACTAAAATCAGAGTAATATATGAACAAAAAAGAAAAAAAATCTTAAAATAATAATCTTACTAACATGAATTCAATAAATTCAAAAATCCTAAGCAAAAAGTAAATCGTATCCTATAATAAATTAAAGGAAATATCTCACATAATCAAGTAGAAGTCAATGCATCCATTAATTTATTCAACAATGTTGAATGTTTATTAAGTATCTATAATACAAATCATAATTCTCATTATTTAGGATCAACAAACAAAACAAAGATCACTGCCTCATAGAAAATATAGCAGGAAATGAAGACAATAAACAATTGGTAGCATAAATAAGTAAATTACACAGTAAATTAGAGAGTGACAAATGAGACATAAAAAGAAAAACTAGAGCAGGATAAGAGGATCAGGGATAATGAAAACAGGGAGTGGGTTGCAATTTTAAATAAGAAGTTCAGGAAGAACTTCTCAACTTCTCAACTTCTCAAGATATACCTTGAGTTGATAGCATTTGAACAAAAACATGAAGATATAGGAGTCAGGCTTATGGATACTTTGAGGAATAGCATTCTAGGCAAAGGATATAGTCAGTGCAAAGGCCCTTATGGCCAGATTATGTCTGGTAAGCTCCAAGAACAATAAAGAGGCTAGTGGGGTGGGTGCCGTGAGGTATGGGAAGACTAGGGATGGAGTCAGAGAAATAATGGCACCAGATCTTCTAGGGATACTTATACTCTAAGTGAAATAGGGACACCTGGGGGTTTTGAGCAGAGCAATAACATAAATGATCTACATTGTAAAATAATCACTCTAGCAGCTGTGCTGAGAATAGACTGTAGTGGGAAAGGGTGGGATCAGGAAAAACAGGAGAATATTGTGTGTTCCAGGCAAGCGGATAACCTACACCAGTGTGATATCTATGGAAGTAGTAAGAAGTGGCTGGTTGCTAGATATATTTTGAAAATACAGACGTCAGGAATTCTTATATATTGGAGGGAGAGGAGGCAATGATGACTCCATAGCTTTTATCCCCAACAACTGTTAAGATGAAGCTGTCATCAGCTGAAACTGAAAGGCTATAAGTTGAGAAATGTGGAAGGAGAAAGATCAAGAAATGTTCTAATATATTGTATTTAAAAGGAATTCATATATCCAAAAGGAGACATCAAGTAGGCAGCTAGATAAACATGCGTGGAGCTTTGGAAAGAGGTGGAACAGAGATATAAATATGTAAGTCTTCAGCATACAGATAATAATTAAAGATATGAGACATGATAATTTCAAGAATAGAAAGAAATCAAAGATTTCTTTGGGGCACTTGAACATTAAAAGATCAGAGAGAAGAAGCCAGCAAAGGAGACTGAGAGAGAGAGAGAGGAGGAAACAAGCTAGAAGAGAATGGTATTTTATAATGGTGTTCAAGTATGGCCAAGTCCTGTGGAACGGTTGGTTTAACATAATGAAACATATTAATTAATCATATTAACATAATTATTTTGATATCATTAGTAAAATACTGGTACATCAAAAAAGAAAAATTGTATCATTATCTTAACAACTGCCAGAATGTTATTGGGTAAAACCAAAGGCTAAAGGCTATTTAGAAAGATATGTGGTCAACTAATAACCAACAACATACAGAACAGTAAAATAGTGAAGACATTCTCATAGAAGCCAGCCATAAGAATGGGATGCCTGCAAGGATTACCTTACTCATTGTTTTTCTGTAAATTCCCATGAATGACATAAGATATGCCTCTTTATAGGGAAAAAAGAAAAAAATAATGAATTGTATATATAAGAATACAGGACACTATGGTTGTCTACTTAAGAATCTTTAGAAACTTCAACTCCAAAATCCTAATAATTAATGAAAAAATTAAGAGAGGATCATCACTACAAAGAAATTTTAAAAATCACTATAAAAAACAATAACTAGTCAAAAAATCTGAAGATCCCATTTTCCATAAGAGCAAAGAGACAAAATATTTAGAAGCAGAAGTTAATATCATAAAAATGTGGTTACTGGAAGTGTCAGTTATGATGCATGTAACTTTAGCCAGAAAGAATATGACATTAACCTGTGTCATACAAGAGATCAAGCATAATGGCCTGCTTTAGTTGTCTTCTCAGCATCTTTGTAAACCCATAACTGGAGTCACCTGCCTTTTTAACTTTCCCTTAGGCTATGGGACCAATTTTATTTTTGGTTATCTCCAGCCCAGGCAGTAGTCATTTCTCTGATTTAACTAGGTATATGCTATTGTCACCATTATTTCCCAACAAGAATATTTGGCTTTATAATAATAACCATGCATTTTCAAAGCCTCAAATTTGCTTACCCCTTGACTCTTTACTATTGGGTGTATATTCATTGTTTTAGCTAGGATAGCAAAAGGAAATCTCTAGGGCCATTGAAATTATATGGAACTTTTCATTTTGGTGCAAAAAAAATATAAAATCACCTAATAAACTTTACATGATAACAAGTCATATTTGGAAGAGTGAGCCTTAGAGAACATCAAAAGTTTTATCTCAGACCCAAACAGACATATGAAACTCTGAAAATATTTCCAGGAATTGTGATGGAGTTCTATCAGAACACTGGATCTAGATATATAGTTTTTCTGAGATCTCTTCCCCATAAAGAATGTGTCATGGTCATGCATTACATTTCAGAGAACAAACTTTGAGCATTCATGAGCAGAAGAGAAAACAAGCAAAAATTCAGGTCAGAGACCTGAATTCTGGATCTGCCTGTGGATCACCATGCCTTACAGTTAGTGGTGTAGTACCTTCAGAGAATCTTGATTTTCTTATCAGTCATATAAGATTGCACAGAAGCAGAGTGAGTGTTACTATCCTTATTTGTTGCAGAAGAGGAAACCTAGCTTTTTAGAGATTAAAAGACTTGTCCAAGGTCAAAAAGCCAATGAATAGCCAAGTCTAAGTTTGAAGAAGGCCTCCTGACACCAAATTCAGGATCTTATCACTATATCTGCAGACCCGTGGACCATCCATTTCACCTCTCTATAGATTCAGTTTCCTCATCTCTGTACTATACTATATATATATATATATATATATATATATATATAGTATATTACACCAGTCCTTCTGGGTCTAAATTATCTGCTTTACAGAAGTTAGAAAAGGAGGTTCATATCCTATGTCTGGTCAGTGAAAAAAAATAAAAAGTCCTGACTTTTTTTTATGTCTCCTATATATCCTTTCTTAATTTTTGGCACCACGAGCCTAATCTTGATCCTCTAATTATAATTTTATATTACCAAAACCTAGCTGGTTTTACTGCAGAACTAATTGCATGGTGTAGATGGTACCAGTCATCACAACATTATTTGTACAAACACTTTGTGATGTTTCCCCACATGCTACCACTGAGCTGCCAATGCTTCCTGTCTCACTACATCCGAATCTCATCTCTTTTGTTTGGTGTTTTGAACCACCAGTGGTTCCTGTCTGCTTCACTACATCTCCTCTATTTGGTGTTCAAACTCCCTGTAATCTGGCCCCATCTCATTTATCTAATTTTACTTCCCAACTGTACTGCCTCCAGTTATTAAACCAATATCCTCGCCAACCAAAGAAGCCAGAGTTTATTTTCATATTGCTGTCTTTGGTCCCATTGCTCCCTCGCCTGGAACCATTTCCCTGGCATTCCACATACTTCAGTACTACACCTTCTTAAAGACTACTCACTTTTTGCTATCACCTTGAAAACTCTTCCTACTACAAAACTAACTAAAACCTCTTTGGCCAGCTTCTCCTCTTAAAGTTTTAAAATGCCCAGAGAACTCATCGTCTTCTCCTTAAGGCCCTAATTATATTTATACTCAAAATAGATATTTTTCTATTTATGACTACAGAGAATTACTTATGTTCATAGGTGTTCAAAGTTAAAGAAAGTTCCAGTTGTGTTCAACGTGCTACTATGTCGTTGCCAATCCTTGAACTCCCAATGAGACATTATTGAGCATATTATAAACTATGCCCTCAAACTATTTCATAGAAGTCCTATTATTTTATATTGCCCTGTATGAACTACCTTGAGAAATATTTTCTCAAGCACAGTCCTTAAAGAAAATTAAGCAAGTTGACTAACCAAATTTCTCACACACTGCTATAGTTTAATACATATAACTACTTAAAGATAAAACATCATTTTAGTATAAAATTATGATGTCAGTATAAGACATATTAAGGGAACATAAAATTTATACAGAAAATATTAATAAGTAGAGATTCTTAAATTCTTTAATATTGTTATATTATGGGCAAGATATAATATTCAAAATATTCTAATATAGGAAATATAACTTATGGTTCTTAGAAAAACTTAACTTTATACTTTCCTGAAAGCTTATATCTGAGCAATTTACTTAAAAAAGAGTCAGTGGAATTTAATGAATATCCTTTCCTGAATAATTTTCTGCTGACTGCTGTAATCATAGACTCTTTTCTTTTGAATTTTTTAAGTAGGGAAAAGATAGCTATACTACATACAAAACAAACCAAGAAGACTGTATATGTATGAAAAATATAGTCAATTGTTAAAATAAATAAGCATAGTAGTCACTACAATGCATGATAGCTGGTGGAAAGAAGGACATGGTCCTTCTGGAAAAAGCACTGGCTTTGGACCTATATGATTCAAGTTGTAGGATAGAGCCTAACAACATAATACCTGTGTGAATTTCTTTGAAGAATCAGTTCTCACATCTAAAATAATTCCTATAAGACCTTTATCACCTGACATGGTAAAAAGGTAAATGTAAGTATTACATGTAATATTGTATATGAAAGCATTTTGTATACTGTGAAGAACTATATAATTTTTCAAAAACTTTTCTTGTTTATTTATGATTATTTTTAAATTCTGTAAAAAAATAAGAAATGTAAAACTTTATCAAAAAAGAAAAAAATTCAAGTCATTGATAATTTTATCATACAAGAATGATCATTACTATTTTACTGTGTAACTTGCCAGCTTTTCTTCTATGTGTATTATATGTACATATTCATACAACTATCTTTTAAAATCCTGAATTATGTTACACTTGTGCTTTAAAAGCTACTTTTCTCACGTAAAAAATAGAACATAACTTTGGGACTCAGATAAATAAAACAAAAATTAAAAGTGTGTAGTGAGGAAGGAACATGATATTGAAAATCTCTCTGGGAAACCTTGATTGTACACAAAATACCTTCAAGATTACAGTTTTCAAGATTAGAGTCTGCTTTTCCAACGGTGGATACCCCAAACCCCCTGCCATTGGAAGCACTACATTTTCATAGGCAAGGGCTGCTCACACCTCAGATTTCATATTGGAATCAGTTGGGGAATGGGAACTTCCTTGCTCAGAGCTGGTGCCCAACCAGTGACTGATGCAGGAACCAAGGCTTGGCCTATTTCCTCAATTGAAAACAATTGTAAGGACCTTTTTCAATTCCTTGTAAGGGTATCTCTAGAAATCCTTCCCCCATAAGTCAACTTCTTCCCAATATACTTGACTTCCCACCTCAGAATCTGTTTGTCGAGAACCCATGACATTTCCCTTCCTAGCAAAATAAATTGAAAAAAAAACAAAAATAGAAGAAGGAGGAGAAGAAAAAGAAGGAAGAGGAGGAGGAAGAGGAGAAGACGAAGAGGAAGGAGAAGAAGAAAAGAAAAAAAAAAGAACTGAAAAGGGTTTAGTTACAGAAAGGAAAAATAATTTTATTGCAAGTAGAAGAAGGCTGGGATCCAGGGCCATTGGTAGGTGACACTTTGCCTGTTACTGAAGACGTTGATATATATTATCTTATTTGATCCTCACAATAGCCCAGTGAGATGTGTTTTATTACCTGCATTTTAAAACTTAAACATATGAGAAAAGTATACTGAATAGTGTGATTTATGGAGAGATATTACTACTCGAAGATGACTCCTTTAACTCATCAACTCTGAAACTCTAGATTAATCAGATACCTATATAAGAGTTAAGGAAATGTCTGTTAATTTCACTAGTGATTACTGCACTGCTTTTCCCACAGCTTCAGAGATGTAGTTTTTATGGGAATTTGGGGGAGATGAAAAGGTGGAGGAAGAGATCAGGAACAAAGATAATTGTAGAAGGTAACCATCTCTCCCCAACCCCCATATCCCATAGATGATACTCTATACCTTACATCTTCAGTCTCAATCTCCCATTATTCCTCATCTCACAGCACACAATAATTATTGCTAATTATTCACATCAAAAATTTTATTCCCCAAACAGGCCAGATCCTCTAGATTTTATACAGGAGTTTGATTTTCTGTGCCTGGGATGCATACCATACCTCTTCGTCTGTGGAAAATTCCTATTCACCTCCCAGGATCTATTTTGAATTTATTGGAGTACTCCTTCGAGTCCCCAGATAGAGCTGATCTCTTATTTCACCAGTCCACAGCCCTTATGTTCTCTCTTTGCTCTTCTTCGTTCATGCTCTATTAGGGCTCTAAAAACATGGTTCTGTAATTATCTGCTTACATGTCTAAGCTGATCATTAGGCTCTGAAGACAGAACTGCATCTGATTCATCTTTGAGTTCTCAGAGATTTGTTCAGTTTCTGGTAGGTAGCAGGTTCTCAATAAATGTTTACAGACACATTTAGGATTACGGACTGAGCTGGGTAAAAAGTCACAGAAGGATTGCAAGGAGGCACTTGGAAAGTTTAAACTGCGTTTTAAAAGGTAAGTAGAAGTGTTAGGCTGGCTTAGATAATTTTATCGAATAGTTTATCTCACTACCTTTTAATTTACTAATTTTGATAGATTATGTTGTAATTAGAAAGTATAAAGCATCTGAATTTCATAAAGTAAACAGGAGAAGGAAAGAGGGACATGGAATGCTAAGTCAGAGAGCAAAACATGCTTCTGTCCGTAGGACTATGGAAGCTCCACCTCAAATATCCATAGTAGGACAAGAGCAGTGACTAATTTACAAAAAATTACTTCACATAAAAGTGATTGTTTTAAAAGTTTTACCATCAGTTTGGCTACTTATGATTAAAACCAAAGAAAGAAGTTAGGTACTACAATATTCAAAATTGATGTCAGAGGAAAAAATGTTTGTACTCAGGAAAGTAAAGAAAAATCAAACAGAATCTTTTAGGAAAAGAGTTTTAATGGCTTTCTCTTAGAGTCAAAGAAAAAGGAAAAACAGTTATCATTAACTCTGAAGAGAAAATTATGCTTTTGATAGGTTTTAAAAGCATCTTAAAGTGTGTAATACTGCTAGATTCTATAGACAAAAAGAAGAAGCCTCATATTTTAATGTATAACACATGTGTGCAATTCCTTGGAATATCTGAATAACATGTGCAGTTTTTTTCTATTCAAATAAACCAACCTGTTTAGAAAAACACCAGGGAAATTCAACAGTTGTGTATTATTATTTTCTCTGGAATCTTGCTTTAAATGTTGCTTGGATAATACTTTGTTTTATGACTATTTCAGTAATCAAATTATTGCTAATTATTCACATTAAAAACATAAAAGCTAAGTAAAATATGCATTTACTGCATATAAATTAATGGTTTCTAAGTAACATTTAATTTGAAGTTCTAAAATTAAATTACTTACAGAAGGAATATATTCAATAATTAAAGAAACATTTTAAAAGTAATTATATTACTCTAGTTCTCTTGAACATAGCACTGACTTATCACTATAACCTAAAATTTCTCACTGTATTTTATCTTATGCCCTGTGCAGTTTAAGACTGCCACTATCTATAAATGAGCCAAACCAAAAGAAGCTAGAAGTTTTCTGCACAACACTGCATAATGATTAAGACATGGCAAGCAAAACTATTGACCTTAGAAATAGTACAGGAGACTGGTATAAAACATGTTACCTATAATACTTCATCTTAGCTCCTATTACCCTAACCCACTTTACCTAATCACTCCCCCGCTGAATCCAAAGAGCTTGGTATGAGTCTATGTCCAACATGCTATGGTTTTTAAGCTAAAAATCAGTGACTCATGAGAACTGAGCATGGACCATGTCCTAACAGATCACGTGCTATTCCACTGACCATGTAAAATGCAATTTATTTGTCTTTACGACCTTATTCCAAAACTGCTCCAATATTGTTTTGGCAACTTAATATTAAGCCACCTGCATTTCAAGTGCATAAACTTGTCAAGTTCACCTTGTTTTCTTCCTATAACACTAAAGAACTATGCTACATCAGTACTACCTCAAGATTTATGGTCAAATGCTAAATGTGGTGCTGAATCTCCTTCAGATATGTTCTCCATCCTTCTCCACCATGTTCTGTAACCAGGAGGTTAACCTGTACACTTCGCCTTCTGGATTTGGCTTGGGTCTAGCCAGTGAAAGTCACCAGTAGCCAATCAAAAAATAGAAGGAAAGAGAGATGGTGGTATTTATTCCCCTGGCTCCCTCTTTGCCAGGGGCAGGTTAGCAATGGCTACACATCTACCTATACCCACAGCTCAGGCCTGGTCCTCTGGCCCGGTCCTTCAGATACAACTCTCTCAGGATTTGAGTAACTGCTCTTTTCCCTTTCTAATGCAGTTCTCCTATAGATCTCCATTGGTGGTTAGTCTTGATGATTTACCTTAATTCTGCCCACATATAACAAATAGCCCATTCATTAACCAAGCCTAATTACCAGAGTGGAGCATGCCATTTGATTCCTTCTAGAGTCTAAGTTATATAAGTGATAAAGCCAAAAGTTATTTCAGAAAAAAAGAAAGACTTTCTTCTTGCTAAAATGAGTTACCCCCTTTTTATATTATTTCAGTTGATTGGGGAAAAACGCTTCTTTTGAGAAAAAAAAAACTATATTTCTCAAACAAGGGACATAAATTCTATTTCTCTGGCACCCATCAAGCATCCTAGTCCCCTGATTCCTAGAAATACATATAGTAATGTGCATTTATTAGGCAATCAGCAAATTGGTTTCAAACACTGAAATCTAACCTAAGTAATATCTGTGAGTACTTAAGGATCACAACTACCAGTAATATCAGTAATATCACCTGAGACAAAAATAACTCATTTAGAAAAAAATATTATATCACTAATCAAATAGAAAAGAGCATACAGTAATTTCAAACTCACTATTTTTTTTTTAACTCAAAAGCTTTTGAAATTTCTAGGACCACCCCTGGGAATTGTCGATGGAACTGAGTAAGGCAGTTGTATAGGAAAGAGATCACACCTTTTAATCAAATACAACTCTAGTAACTGCATATGTTTACTAACAGACAGAAGAATTTAATCTTTACTTGTTTAAGGTATAAATTAACTTTACATGTGTTTTCAAGAAAATTTCTTAAGAAACAGGTGGACCGAATTAAAACAGACTTTCCATTTCCTGAATTTTCATTATCATTACAAAATTACACATGGCCATCTTATAATATTTCAGTAATTGCTATAGATAAATTGGAAGAGAAAAGAATATATAAATAAGGCAAATAATGTTATTTTCCAGCAGATTCAAATAAACACTGAACTATTTTTCTTACTTACTCTTATCAACTAAGTTATAAAAACTTCTTTGCACAACTTAAAAATAGAAAATTTGTAGAAATTGAATCTTGCAGAAATTTATTTAACTTTTTATTATGTAAATCGAAGAAGCAGCGCACCCACAGCTTTGACAAATGAAGATTAAGTACACTATTTGTGTTGGTTAGTTTACTCTCTTTCAGAAACCACCGTCCTACAAGAAGTGAGAAGAACCCCATTTCAAGTCAAGAGACAAATCCTTTTAAGTCCAGAACAAGTTAATCTACCTGTCAGCAACCCTGTCTCACCAAGGAAACTAAGAAAGGGATCAGTAACCCTAGGCTATCCCGGACACTGAAGAGAAAGTCAAGGACATACACCATCTGAGACTATGCAGAAAGTTTGTAACCTGCATCAGTTATACTTAATTATTTTATGGCAAAATACTCAAGCCTCAGTACTTCAGAAACATGATATTCTAGTTTGTATTGTGCTATGAAAATAAAAAATACAATCAGAATCTTCAGAATGATAAACATTGTCCATTTTGGAGTCACTAACAAAGGCTTTCCCTATAAAGTAGATTCTAACTCATATAAAAACAAACAAAACAAAACAAAATAAAAAACCCCCAATAATTTCCTAAATTAAAAAAAGTTATAGTAATGCTCAGAATTTTATAATATAAAATTTTAAAGGTAGATAATTAAAATCAATATTGAGCTTTGGGAAAAGACAAACATTTCAAATATCAAGTTGGAATGGCATTCATTCTAAGATGTTTTTTAATTCTAATTATGATGCATTGTTCTTGTTTCCCCCTCAATCTATGATCTTGAAAAGCAAAGTTCTTGGTTAATTTCCTTTCAGAAGTTTGAGAGTCAATAAAACAATTATATGGTGACATTTTCAAATAATATTTATTTTTGTATAAAGTAAGTGGTTTTAAATATAAATTTATTTAAATAAAATTTAAAATATATAAAAATATAAAGAAGAAAATAAAAAATAATTTATAATCAACCAACCGAAAAGAGTTGTTTTTTTTTTTTATTTCAGACAGAGAGCACAAGTGGGAGAGAGGGGAGAAAGAGAAACAGGGTCTCAGCTAATACAGGGCTGGAGCCCAATGCAGAGCTCAATCCCAGGATTCTGGGATCATGACCTGAGCTGAAAGCAGACGTTTAACCTACTGAGCCACCGAGGCGCCCCAAAGACAGGTACTATTTAAATTCTGGTACTGGTTATGCCATTTGATTCCTATCTTATTATTAAACACAATATCATCAGTGTTTTTCTATGTGTTAAATGTATTCTAATTTAGCTACAGAAAAAACACCTTAATTTGAACACTTTTTGATAAAATCTTTGCATTTTGAAAATCTCCTTTGGATTGAGTCATAATACTGAGGAAAGAAAATTAACATTTTATTTTCAGACCAACAACTTCATTGAGGGTCGAGAGCAGAGCTCCCCTTCCCTCCACAATCCTGATGGCATGGGACTCATTTTGGGCACCGATGGCCTGTCAGCAGAACTACTGACCTTAGAAATAGTACAGGAGACTGGTATAAAACATGTTACCTATAATACTTCATCTTAGCTACTATTACCCTAACCCACTTTACCTAATCACTCCCCCACTGAATCTGCAGAGCTTCGTATGAGCCTACGTCCAACATGCTATGGTTTTTAAGCTAAAAATCACAGTGACTCATGAAAACTGAGGATGGATCATGTCCTAACAGATCACGTACTACTCCACTGACTGTATAAAATGCAATTTATTTGTCTTTAGGACCTTATTCCAAAACATTCTTTGTGCTCATCCATTCTTTATTTTCTTCCGTCAATTTTTTTTCTGTCTTAATTTCTTCATTCATTTACCAGTTGTTTTGTATAGTTTTCCCATATACACCATCACAATCTATTTGTACATTAAGGTATTTGTACAAATAAAGGTAAAGTAGTTTTTTATTTTTGTTGGAAATTTTTAAAATACTTTAAAAGGTACGGTCAGATTCAGAGAAAAAGTAGTAAATTAAATGTTACACACTAAGCAAAAATTTTATTTCTACTCTGAATAGATTTTAAAAACTTGTTTTTTATGGATTTTTTAAAAGAAGAGTCAGTATTTGTCATTATTTTGAGTGTTCTAGCTTCTATTTTATTCATATGAATATAAGAATTATTCATATAAATCTTTCACCATTTAGTCTTGACTCTAATCCTCATAAAATAAGGTGAATAAATATACAGAAGATTGGTGACCCAGAGGCAAAGGCCTATAAATAACCTACTTAATTTGTCCTTTTTACTTTTAATGTGAAACACAAAGCATCTTTCAAAGCTGGAGTACAATATCAAATAATTTTCACTGCCATAATATACTTATTCATTAGTTTGAACTATATGTGTTGAAAGTAAGTTGAACAATGTTACACATATCAATTCCCCTGTGACAGGAAATCAAATAACATATGCTTTACTGTGGTGGGATAATCCAGGATAATTTTTTTCTGTCAACACTCCCACTGAAAAGAATGGATTTCAGTTAGAGTACTTACTTTGACTGCTTTTGTTTGTAATGAATCATTTTGAAAGTGTTATGACGTTTTGTTCCGTCAGATAATTAATCTGTACTTTTCATTAATATTCATTGTAACTCTATAGTCATGTTATAGCTAATAAAAGACACCCTGTAACAAAAAGCACGGAAAATGTGAAGATATGTGGTGTATGTGGTGACCTCACGTTGAAGTTATGGCCAGACATTCAGCAGGTTTCCTTCATGTGTCCTCTGTATACCAAGGACCATGCTGGTGCTGTAAGAGAAAACTGAAAGTGAAGCAACTGTCTCTTCTTAAGGAGCCAACAGTCCAGGTCATGAATAATAAATTACAGAAAAATGAGAAAGTTCTCTAAGGGTTACTATTGTGGTACTCAGAGCAAAGACTGACTAACTTGGAGGATGTGAGTTGGGTCCTACGAGCTGGTCCTACAGGATTGACCACAGTCCTTAGAATAGGTCCTCTCTTGGTAAGAAAGGAACAGAGATTCCAACCAAAGAAAAGGCAAGATGGGCCGCCCCAAAACATGGGATCTCCAGATAAAAAGGTTATTTTGTTTTGACAGCAAATATCCCACAAAGGATTATACTCTTTTCAGTTTGTAAATCGAATAATGGCATCGGGGCACTCCAGTAATTCTGCATTTGTTTGTATTGGTGAAACATTCTAAAGGAATTTAGAATGAAACATTCTAAAGGAATTCTCCTGCCAGAAAATGGAATTTATTGTTAAAGCCATTAAGGCGAGGCATTTAAGCAGAACACTTGCAGAGTGTGTTTGTCAGGGCACTCCGAAAGCTGCTAAAGGGCCTTTTCCTCTCTTTGAAACAATCCAATTAAAGCTACAGAGTTAGACCCTATGGAAGGAAAAAAAAATACTTCTTTTTGCTCCAGTTTTTGTTTGTTAGTTTGTTTTGTTTTGTTTTGTTTCCCCGTAGTGGTACTTCAAGTTCATTTATGTCAGATGCAGTGTGGTCTTACTCTTCAACTGTGTTATTTAGCTTGACCAAAGAGTGAGATGAGGGTGAATGAGAGTGAGGGGAAGAGAAGGTATCCCTAGTAACATTGTCATTCACTATTTTTTTTTCCCACTTAGGCTGATTTTTTTTTCTTTTTCTTACTTAGGCTGATTTTTTTTTTTTTTAAGATTTATTTATTTACTTGACAGACAGAAATCACAAGGAGGCAGAGAGACAGGCAGAGAGAGAGGAAGAAGCAGGCTCCCTGCTGAGGAGAGAGCCTGATGCGGGGCTCGATTCCAGGACCCTGGGATCATGACCTGAGCCGAAGGCAGAGGCTTTAACCCACTGAGCCACCCAGGCGTCCCGCTACCATCAAGTTTTTTTGTTTGTTTTTGTTTTTTGTTTTTTTTAAGGTAGCCGATATTATTCAGAGTAAGTTTTTAGTAATCTCCCATGGTTTGTGTTCAGATCTGGTTATCTTCAAATCCTCAGCATATCATGCTGGGTGATACCTCATCCACTGACATTTTAGTAATGGCTGCAAAAAAAAATGTGTATGCTAGTGAATCTGGAGATCATTAGTATAATAAAGGACTAGGCTATTTACCCAATACAGTATACTCAGAAAGTTCTTTATTGTTCTTAAGTGTAAAGTTATTTTTCAATTCTAAAAATCAGAATGTGCATGATGATAAATGTTTAATGAACAGTTTTTATATATGTTCACAAAGAGAATATCCTTAAGTCTAATAAATTGTGTCCTCTTCTTCAGGATCCTTATGTAGGAAATATTCACAAACATGGGGTTACTCTGACCAACACATTAGCTGGCATCTGTCACAATACAATTTACTAATTGAAAATTGAAATGCTCCTACCTGTTTCTTCTAATCAGTTCCACCATTTTCTTGTACCACTGTGTCCCTCATTCAATCTCACTGCCCTCTGTTCCCTCTCTTGAACACATGAAATAATTCCCACCTCAGAACACTCGTACTTGCTGTTTCCTCTGCTGGAATAGTTTTTTTATCGGATTGATCTCTCTCTCTCTTTCTCCCTCTCTCTCTCCCTATGTTTGTGTGTATGGGGGTGGGGAGGGGCATGTGGGTGTTAAGCAGCTCTTCTTGGAACCCAGTTGCCATACGGAATAAAGTATTCTCGTCAACATCTCAAGCAAAGGTTTCAGCCAATAGCCAGCATCAAGTGTCAGACATAAGAGCAAGCCTCCAGATGATTCTAGTTCCTAGCCTTTGAGCCACTCTATAGAGCTGATACCAACTGAAGCAGAAATAAGCCACTTGGCCAATAACCTGTCCAAGGTCAGCAAAATATACATTGTAATTATTTGTTTTTAAAGATTTTATTTATTTGTCAGAGAGAGAGAGCACACGCTTGCAAGTGCACAAGCAGGCAGAGTGGCAGGCAGAGGCAGAGAGAGAAGCAGGATCCCTGACAAGCAGGGATCCTGATGCTGGACTCAACCCCAGGACACTGGGATCATGACCTGAGCCAAAGGCAGCAGCTTGACTGACTGAGCTACCCAGGCGTCCCTACATTGTAATTATTGTAAGCCGTAAAGTTTTGGAGTAATCTGTTACACAGACATAGTAACTAGAACAGAGTTTGGGTACACACATTGTACACTATATACAGTTATTAAATTGCACAAGAAATATATTATTGTTTTCATGCTTTTCTAAAACAATGTTATTTTGTCTGGTCAATACTCATATACTCATATATCTTCCCTTTCCAGTGTTCTTCATTCTTTTTTGCACTCCTATTCTTCCACCTGTGATCATTTCCTTTGCTTTAAGTATACCCTTGAGTGTTTCTTTAGTTTGATTCTACTGGTGACAATTTTTTCACTTTTTATTTGAAGATGTCTTAACAATTGCCTTAATTTTTGAAATACATTTTCACTGAGTATAGAATTATGAATTGGATGTTATTTTCCTTTGGCACTTGAAGAGCTCATTTTTTTGTCGGTCTATTGCTTTGTAGAAGATAATAGGTCTTTTTTTCTCTCACTGCTTATATATTTCTTCTTTGTTTTTGAGTTTCAGAGGTCTAATTCTGCTGTCCCTATGTATGGATTTCTTTGTATTCATACTGCTTGGAATTAGTAAAGGCTACCCAAATGTGGTTTAAATTTTTCTTAGCCATTATCTCTTTAAATGTAGTTTCTGTCATATCCTGTCTCTGCTCAGTCTGGGACTATAATTTTATATATTTTTTTTAATATTTTTTTTTCTACCCTAAACCATATAACATGTATTTTTTGTATGTGTTTTCCATTCTTTGACCTCTCTGTGCTTCAGTCTAGATATTTTCTTCTGACCTATATTCCAGTTCACCAATTCTCTCTCCAGTTTTGATTAATCTGGTGATAAACTATTTATTCAATTACTAATTTCAGTTGTCTTTTCAGTTCTAGAAATTCTACCTTTCTTTTTCTTATACTTTCCACTTCTCTATCTAAATATCTTCATATTTAACTTATAAAGCATCTTAACCATATTACTTTAAATTTCAAGTCTGATAATTTCATAATCCCAGTATATGATTCTTCTGTATATTCTGTTGCTTAGATTTTTTTCCTCTTGGCTTTCATCCAGTTCTGATATTTTTATACATTCAGTTACTTTAGATTGAGTGCCAAATACTGTGAAGGCTCTAAATGATGTTATCTTCCACCAGAGAGGATTTACAGTTGCTCTTGGCAGGCAGCTAGGCTAGGTGGGGATTACCATAATCTAATCAGGCATTGAGCTAATTTAAAATTGGGCCTCCATTATTCTGAGGGATAGTTTATTCCTAATATACCCTTTCTCCTAGAGATTAGTCCTTTGGGGGATCCAAGTAATATCTCCAGGTGTTTACCAGGCACTCTTCTCAGAAAGCTCCACACTCTGGCAGCATCCAGAGACTGCTAAAATTTCAGCTCAGTTTGTCCTCTAAGCCAAGGTTTTAACTTCAGTTTCTCAGTTGCCACTTTTGAGTCAGCAAATGCCTCAAGGGGAAAACTGATGCCAAATGTTGGATTCATTTCTATGTATTTCCTCACACATCCTCACTGTCTTGATATCCCTCAGAAGCCATCAAATATATTGTTTTATTTATTTCAGCTTTATAGTTATTCTCAGTGGGAAGTTTGGTAGGAAACACAATAGTTTGCCAATTATGGAAAACTGATCTCTGGTTGGCTTATTCTTAAGCATTAGGTGACTTCAAAAATATTACTCTGTTCAGAGAGGTCTTGATTCACCATCGATTAGCCAACTCATCCTGACTCCTACTCCTTTACTTTCTTTCCTTTTCCTTCATAATATCTTATTTATTTATCACTATCTGCAGTTATCCTGTTTTATTATTTGTGTAAGTATTAATGATTTTTAAAATCATTTCTCCCAACAAGAACATAAGTTTCATGATAACAGGAACATAACATTCCTCATCATTAATATACCCCACAGCCCAACACTATACTGCAAACACTCAATAAATATTACTTAAGTGAATAAATAAATGAATAAGTTGCTCTTAGAAGATTCAAGAGGTGCTTTTCAAAAAGAAATAACTAAAACAAAAAATAACTAAATAGGTAACACTAGTTGCAATGAACATTTCATTCTATGTATTTATTACTAATATAAAGAGTAAGGATGTTGGGGTAGATAAAGTTTAGAGAAATCGTATCTGAATTCTATGACAAATTATCAGCCTTGTCATTAACAAGTATTTACTGAGTAGCTATTACATGCTGTGTTAATAATATCCTATCTGAAAATTGTGAGAAACAATGAGAGCTTTGGGAAACAAGCACCCCTTCGTGTTCTTCTTCTTTTTTTTTTTTTTTTGAAAAATATTTTATTTATTTGACAGAGAGAGAGAGATATCACAAGTAGGCAGAGAGGCAGGCAGAGAGAGGTGGGGGAAGCAGGCTTCCTTCTGAGCAGAGCCTGATGCAGGGCTCAATCCCAGACCCTGAGACCATGACCTGAGCTAAAGGCAGAGACTTAATCCACTGAGCCACCCAGGTGCCCCCCTTCATGTTCTTTCTTTACTTAAATCAGTACGTTTTATGACTACCAATATTCCTTTCTTTAGATTACTCTGTAATTACTACTACTACTACTATAATTGCAAGACAATTTTCTTCTTCCAGTATTTCTCCATCTTTCTACTTTTCATACTGAAAGCATTTCTTAGGGAATGGACTTTCTATTTATTATTTTTTATTTTAAAAGATTTTATTTATTTATTTGACAGACAGAGACCACAAGTAGGCAGAGAGGCAGGCGGAGAGGGGGAAGCAGGCTCCCTGCTGAGCAAAGAACCTGATGCGGGGTTCGATCCCAGGACCCTACAACCATGACCTGAGCTGAAGGCAGAGGCTTTAACCCACTGAGTCACCCAAGTGCCCCTATTTATTTCTTTTTATAGACTTCTCTTACTGTAGAGTTATTGTATGTGTGCATATACATGCATGTATATGTGCAGGGAGTAAGGAGAGAGAGAGAGAAAATCAAATGATGGCAGAGACTCTGAAATATATTGTTAATGAATTCACTCTAAATAAGCTAGGTATTCAATTTGCCTGAATCTCTGAACCATGCTCAAGAGGACAAGGACATTTTAATAGAAATTTGTTTTTATCTCTTCTAATATTCAGGGAGAAATATGCCCCGCAGCTAACCTGAAACTTTGTGTGTGTGAAAAACTACAGAACCAATTTTTGGAATCTGCTTACAAGATCCATGTCAGGGTTGGTTGTGGCAGCTGGTGATAAAGCACTGCAAGTTTCTTCCATGTTGATGCCTCAGCGAACCTCTTCACACCAAAGAGATGACCTTTAAATACACCACAGCTACAATAATTCTTTCCAGGTACTAGTCACAGACAGATCTTCCAGAATGGGGATGTTTTACGTACTTTTCCAGAAGAGATAGTTCTCTCCTATTACATCTCAATGGGTAACAAAAAGGAAAGGTGCTGAAACGAATGTTTCATGTATTGATCACTGTGGAAGGCGATGGAGGATGTAAAGGACATAAAACATTTCATCCTTCCTTCATGCTCCTCTAGTCATAAAATTTGTCTTCAAAACTATTGAAGATAAAGTGTGAGCTAATATTTAATAGAGGTCGGAAATCAAAATTTTAGAATAGAAGTTGTAAACTGGCAACCTATGGACTAGATTGACTCTTATATATGTGTTTCCTGGCATAGTCATCTTGAAGATTTAAATTTAATGCCTCTGGGTTGGAAATGTGTCCTTTGCTTTACCAGTTGTTCCCTACTGCCTGGTATTTTATATCAAGCATGAATAACTCAATTATACTGCATGCCTGGCCTCTATAGGCATTTCAGACTGCGATCTCACTTTTAGAATGTATGTATTCACGTTTTTAAAATAAGTAAAATTATCCTTAAAAAAATTGTATGTATCAAATTAGTTTGCAGAGTCTTCAAGGATCTTAAATAACGATCATTATAATTTTTATTTTAAAGTCAATATTCCATATATTCAATCACTCAGATTCAATCAAGAGCTAAAAGCTCACAATCTAGAGTTGAAGGAGTCAGAACACTTGGGTTCCACTTCATGTTATTCTGTTGGATTGGCCCAAATTCCCTAGCCTAGTTACACCAGTTATATATTTTTATAATGTTCAATTTATCTGTAAAATAGGAATAACAACCACAACGCCTCACTGGCCTGGTGATATATAAGAAATACTTGTGCTCAGAAGTCTGTGGGTTGGCTGGGTGATTTTGTTGATTTGAGTTGAGCTCAATGAAGCTCAACCATGTGTCTGTTGGAGGTCAAGTGGGGATAGGCTGGTCTAAGATAATCTTAGTTAAGACACTGATGTCTGACACACCAGCAGACCAACCTATGGTAGCAACTCCCAAAAGAGAGAACAGAAGAGCACAAGACTTCAAGATCTGAGCTCAAAGCTGGCACACCATCACATCATGAAACTGGTAGAAATAAGGCTCAAGGAGAGGCTAGATTCACAGAGTGGGGAATAGACACCATCCTTTGGTATCAAGTCACATCTGAGAGATCATATCACAAAGAGGGAAAGAAAATTGAGGCCATTTTAAAAATCAATCTACTTTAGTAGCATTTTAAAATCTTTTTTTAAATATACCATAAGATTCTCTGAAATAATTAATACCCTCAGCCAATTTCTTAGGAATGCTTTCACATTTAATGTTGCCTTGGGGCCTGAGGATTCATGTTCTAAGAATATTTTTGAGATTTGTAACTTTGAACATCATATAATACAAAGACTACAGAGGCTAAAAAAAAATAATTTAAAGTTAGTGAAAGAACTAGAAATATGTATTTTCACAGCTACCATTCTGATTATTCTAAAACTTTATTTTTTTTCTTTTTGTTTTTCTTTTCTTTTGTTGTTAAGGTTCTCTCTTATCTGGAATATAATAATAATTCCTAAGAGCTTTTCCTGCTTCTAATCTGGAAACCCTCCAACACACCTTGCTCACAAACTGCCAAAATGACCATTTAAAAAAATATCTAATCATGTAACTCCACTCTGTAAAACCCTTCAATAATTTCCTTATACCATCAGGATAAAGTCCAAATCCTTGGTTCAGCACCACACATGCACATGCATCACATACCACCCAGAACATGTTTTCTTCCCATTTCTAACCTCATCTCTTACCTCCACACACTCCTTATGTTCTAACTGCACCTCAACATTCTAAGAATGTACTGTGTTGTTTCATATCTTTGAGTCTTTGAAATCCTAGTTGTGTATGACATTGATGAAGATTTAAAAGATAATTAAGGTGAAAAAACATACTTAAATACACTATGGTAAGAGTCTAAACTGTTGCCAACTTTCTGGAAAATGTCAAATCTTTATTTTATATTAAAAAATACAGTACTTCCATGTTAAGGGAAAAACATATTAATCCTTAATTTTCCTTCTTCAATTTCTATTCCAAAGTTGAATATTAGAATAAGAATGAGAGAGGTGCCTGGGTTGCTCAGTCTTTAAGCATCTGCCTTTCGCTCTCAGGTCATGGAGCCCACATCGGGCTTCCTCCTCAGTGGGAAGCCTGCTTGTCCCTCTCCCACTCTCCCTGCTCATGTTCCTTCTCTCGCTGTCTCTCTCTCTCCCCCTCAGTCAAATAAATAAATAAAATAAAATAAAATAAAAAGAATGAGAATCAGGAAGTGAAATTTAACAGAAATTTACTGGCAAGAAACATCATTAAGTAAGTGAGATTCTAAGGAATTAATATAATATATCATATTAATATATCCCGTATATTAATATCACATATTAATATATATTAATATATGTCATATATATTATATATCATATATATCTCATATATTAATATCATATAGCCTAAAGATCCAGAAACACGTATTTATAACCACTGAAATTTAAAGTCTTTTTCCTAAGAGTGAAGTTTTTCTTTCAGCATTTCTTCTAAGCTTCGGAACATATATTAAAAGAAAACTAAAAGCTTGTAACCTACATGAGAAAGAACTGGCTCATAAAGGCAAGCTATTACTAGAGATGGCCTTCGAGCAATCCTGTACCTCTTTGGGCCCTCATTAAAGTTTATTTTTTGTAAGATACACATTGAAGGTCAGTCTGCTATACTGAGTAAATTGAATGTGAGTACTCCTTTGAGTTTGGTTGTGAGGAAGACTTGGACCACTCCCAACAATGAAATAAGCTCACTGTTCTTGAAAGTGAAAAGAATGCTGCGAGCATTTTAGTGAAGTTTACGGTTTTGCTATCAAGTCCCTTCTGATGGGTCAGGTGGAGAGCACAAGCTGAAAAAGGGTGAGTGATAAACAGATGATGGACCAATATGACCAGAGTGTTCAGAGAGACAGGCAGTGAGGCATATGCTGACCCCCTAGCTCACTGCATACAAATCTGTGTGTCATCAGCTAAATGGGGGAGAAAAAGAGCTGACTCTGCCTGCCTTTTGGAAATGACCCTACACATCCTCATTCACCCACCTCATGGGCTGACCTACTTACCAATCCTTAAAACATGTCTCTTAAATGAAGCCTTTGGATGATGCACTAACATAAGCCACATTTAAGTAAGGTTTCCTCCAAAGTTTATCCCAAGCAAATAGAAATAAACTGCAGACCAACAACTGGCATTGATTTTTTTTCTATGTTTTCATAGTTTTATTATGCACTTTTCATAAATATAACTAAATGATTCATGTCAAGCTTACAAACAAATACAATCTGGCTATGAAGTGTGGGTATTGGAGACAGATACTTATTAACAAAGAACTAATTTTTTACTATTAGCTAATGTGTTCAATAGACTTGAGAACTAGAAGTTAGCCCAGGAACTAAATGTGAGTAGCAAATTCCTTAACTAGAACCTAACTTCAGATACCCACAAAGAAAATCACATACCAATTAAATGGCAAGTGTTAGTTTTATGAAAGAATATCAAAAGAGGGAAATAAAACTCCTTTCTACTCTCAGAAAAATGCACCAGCACATATAGACACTGACCTAAAATAGCATGACTTTTATTTAATAAATCATAGAATGGTGTTTTTTTTTTTTTGTAGATACATAAATGGTTTTTTTTTTTTATTTCCAGCATAACAGTATTCATTATTTTTGCACCACACCCCGTGCTCCATGCAATCCGTGCCCTCTATAATACCCACCACCTGGTACCCCAACCTCCCACCCCCCGTCCCTTCAAAACCCTCAGATTGTTTTTCAGAGTCCATAGTCTTTCATGGTTCACCTCCCCTTCCAATTTCCCCCAACTCCCTTCTCCCCTCTAAGTCCCCATGGTGTTTTAGGGGAAAAAAGTAAAATCTATTTTTCCATGCATATTTTATTATCATCTCTATTTTTTGGAATAAAATATATTGTTTCATTACTAGTACAATTTAGGAGTCATGTAATTTTTTTTTAAATTAGGATGATAATCTATTATGTATCTTAACTGGAGTTGAAAACAGAGCCATTCCCAAAGCCTTAACAAATATTCCATAAACTTGAGCAAAGCAGATGACCTCAGCTTACTTACTTTAGCTGCAGTGTGTTTTTCTCCATTTCTGAATTAGAGACTGTGTCTTTATTTCATATAAGGAAAAATAGTATCATTTAAAAATTATTTGAATGGGACAAAAGCTTACAAACTAAACTAGGAAAATACATTCTTCTAGATATAATGTTTGCTATTTTCAATACTTGAACACAAATATAGGACTCTACTATTTCCCAGGGTGGTAGGCAGAATTCTAAAATGATCCCCAAGATTCCCACATCCTAGTGCATAAACACCCTGTACAACCCCTTTGAGTGGACTGACGTATTAATATGATAGGATATCACTCCTGTAACTAGGTTACGCTATCTGGAAAAAAGTGAAGGGATTTTACGTATGTGATTAAGCCCCATGGGTTACTTTAAGTTCATTAAAGAGATCATCCTAGGTGGGCCTAACCTAGTCAGGTAAGGCTTTTATTTAAAAAAAGGAGAGTCTAGAGATGAGAAACAGGAGAAATGAGGGATGCCTGGGTGGCTTATCCGGTTAAGCATCTGCTTTCGGCTCAGGTCATGATCTCAGGATCCTGGGACTGGGTCCCACATTGGGCTCCCTGCTCCATGGGGAGCCTGCTTCTCCCTCTCCCGCTGCTGCTCTCCCTCTCTCTCTGTCAAATAAATAAACAAAATCTTAAAAAACAACAACAACAACAACAAACAAAACAGGAGAAATGAGAGGGGTTCTTCAGCCATGATGTGATTTCCATGTGGAGAGAGATGTCTCCTGGGAGCAGAATTCCACTGTCCTACAACTGCAAGAAACTGAATTCTGCCTGGAACCTGAATGAGCTTTGAATGGTACTCCAAATCTGACATGAGATTATAGCCCCAGCTAACACATAATTTTAACTGAGTGACCTAAACAAAGTTATTTCATACCTGGACTCCTAACTGTGAAACTGTGAAATAATATTTATATTGTTTGAGGTTACTAAGTTTATAAGTAGTGTATTATGGAGCATTAAAGACTAATGCAACCAATAAGCTATTGGTCAGGTTTTGTGGTATATTCTCAAGTAGAAAGGACCTTAAAAGTCACCTAGTCCAACTATTTATCCAAGTAGAAACATACATACTTTCCTGATTAGAGAAATTAATTAATTTCTCCTCATTTCTTTCACTACATCCTTTACATTACATTGAAGGACTGTGTGTAGCTTCTAGAAACTGATCTCATAATCTATTCATTTCCTCAGACAGCCTTTACATGCTTACCTATGTGGCTAGAACCAACATGGGCAGAAATCATTATGATGCTGAAAGTGATCCACTTAGCAATGCACATGGCTACATGGAGCTTAGTTAAAATTAACTGGTCCAAAAACAGGTTTGAGATTTAGCCATCTAAATTAGCTCATTAGGATGTGAACCACTGACCAGGATCAAAAAACTGAATGTGGACACATTCTAGACAGTCAATTCTAAATGGAAGAGAATTTATAAATTTATAAACATATGGGTGTTTATAAACATAACTTTGAAATGGGATTCTGAAGATTTAGATATGGATTCTATCTCCAAGACTAATTCATCATGTCATTTTATATAAGGTCTGAACTTCCATATATAATTTGTGAAGTTATGTTAATTATTAGAGAAACTCTAATGGCCCTTCTAGCAGAAATGTTCTAAGATCATGTTGGTTCATTCCTTTAAGAAGGGCTGAGCCTGCCCTACTTATGATGATTGTTTCAGTCTTCAGATGATTGCTTTGTTCTACCACCTGAAAATTCTTGTATTTCCTCTAAATGAAGAATAGCAATGATGAACACTACTCACAGATATGGCATAGTAAAATCTTTGCCATCTACCAAACTAGTTCACAGTAGAAAGAAAAGATGGGAGGATATGAAGGAGAGGGACAGAAAGCACTAACATGAGAGAGAGAAGATAGGATAAAGAGTAGATAGGTTGTAGAAAGAACTTATAAATGTTATAGGCATTGATTACCAATTTCTGTAACCTCCCTTCTTCCCAAAAAAGGAATTCCAGAGACAAAATTATTCAAGAGTTCCATATAAGGGGTCTTTATATAGATCCCAGAATCTAAAAGAACAAACAAACTAACAACAAAAAATTAGGAACCAGCCTCTAGCCTACCTATAATATGAATTCAGAATGTCTCTAGAAACAACTATAGAATACACTGAATCTTTAAGGCATCTCATATTTCCCTTACAAAACTCTATGCAGATTAGAGAGGAAGTAGTCTCTGTGAGGTGCCCTGAAATTATGATATCACTAAGATCCTATAAGATGGAGTAAATGTTTAATAATGTTCTGCATTATCTAGAACCTTGCTGCATGAAATATCAGTTCCCATTAAATGCTTTTCAAATCCTACTAGGAACACTGTATGTTCTAATAAGAGATTTTAAAATAATACCACCCAGAAAAAAATAATTCAACCACCTGTTCCTTTTAAACATCAGTAAATACATATTTAAAAATCTTAAAATAAATTGGCAATGGATGCATAGGGAGCCATGTAATAACTATAATGTCCCTTAAAGAAATCCTATCCAGGAATTGGATCTAGGGTATGTGAATCAAAAGCATACTACCTGGATCTTTCACAGGCATTAATTTAAAATGATCTGGTAACTAAAAGGGAAACAAATGTATTCTTATTAACAAATGTTTCCATATCAAGTCCATGGAAGACATGATTCATACATATATATGTGTAGTATTCTTATTAGGATAAATAAATGGCAAAGGGTGAGTTTAGGCACAGATTTTAACAATATTATGAAGAACTAAGACAAAAATTTTGAATTTTATAGTGCTAATCAAAAAATAATTCAATAGAAGGAAAGCCGTTATTTCCGTCAGATTTCACCTAGCTTTCCATAGAAGATAAAAGTAAATGCTATATTGAGAAACTCTTTTGTGGAAGAAAGTGCTAAATCTCCAATTACATCTCAGAAAGAAAAAAAAAAATCTCAATAGTCACTCATCATAGAAAATGACACGTATTTTGAGATCAAGAGTTAGCCACCTGCCTGGTACATAGAGTGCAAGAAAGATTAAAAAAAAAAACTATCCTATAGTCTGTGATAATATAAGTTTGATAAGAAAAATGATAGGGAAGATTAATACATAGCTTAGCTGCATGCACATAGTTAAAATTAATGGCCTTCAGAGTTCTTTTCTGACTCTACCATGAGTGTCAAAAAAAAGTCCTTTTGAAATTTTTAAGGTTTCATGTTGCATTTGGGGGGTCACAAGGTAAAAATCAATTATGAAATAGTTTTGCAGGTTTTTTTAAATTTTTGTATGGTAAAAATTACATGTAGCTGTGCATACACATATATGTGTGTAAGCATATATGTATGTATACATATATAATTTTCTATGAAATGCTTACACCTTTCATATGCCCAGTCTTTTAATCTTTATGGTATTAAGCTTTGAATAACATTGTAACTAAAATTCAGAGTTCTACCTATGAAATACTTCCTTCTCAGATAGAGACATAGAAACCCAATGCCAAAGAAAGATAAACCACAGGAAAACTAGAGGATAGAAAGCTGTTTTGAAAGCAAAATTTAAAGTTCCATACAGGACTTCTTGGGAAGACAGCAGAGAAGGAGGAATTTAAGCTTACCTTGTCCCAGGGATACAACTAGATAACAGCCACATCAGTGTAAATAACCCAGAAAATGACCTGAAGACTGTCAGGATAAACTCTCCACAGCTTAATATAGAGAGAGACCACATCAAAGGGGGTAGAAAGGATGAAGACACAGTTAGGAGCTAAAGGGACTGCAGGACTGTCCCCAATAAGGAGGGAACACATGGGCATGGAAGAGAAAAAGAAACAGACTCACACCAGGGAGCACACACAGGGAAGATGAGTCCCCATAACATTTGGCTTTGACAACCAGAGGGAGGGGAAATATTTTTATAAGTTCTTACAATCAGCAGGGCTTAAAACCTGAAACATTAAACATCAGCTGGCTGGTGGGAAAGCTGGGAGGATAAGAGTAAATGGAATCCCCCTCATCTCCTCAAAGAGACAGCACAAAAACAGCCTCCTTGAAATATAACATAGAAGCAGCACTTCAAAAAACACCTAGAGTAAATAGGAAGGAGATATGTTTACTAATCTCAGAATATGTGCTGGAGTCACAGGTATCATTGGAAGACTTGTCCAGAAACAAAGGAGCTGGTGGGCACCATTTACCTCCCCTGCTCTCCAACATAAACACATAGACACCTGTGGGCAGTAGTAGCACTAATACTCCCTATCTTACTTGATAATAGCATACCCCACCCTCATGTTCCCCTATGGATATATCCTGTCCAGTAAGGCCTCCACTTCAAATTCTTTCCCATAGCATACTTGCACAAACCTTGCTAATACCACGCATTGCCTATGTGGTCCTGCAGATTCTCCAGCTCCAACCAACATGCCTGCATCCCGGCCAGCTACGGGTCCCCTCCCTGCCAGCACAATCCTGCACTGCATGCCCAGCCCCAAATTCTGCTGCCGTCTCTGCATCTCTGGAAAATACCTGTTCTGACTCAACTTAAGCTCAAGGTAGCCCCAAACTGGCCTGTGAATAAAACAGGGACCAAACACTTCCCACAACAGGCAAAAGATCTATTGAAGATTACTGGACTGAAGGCAAAGGCAGCTTAGTCAGAACCATAGTGCACATACAACATATATGGGAGATATCCCTGAAGAACCAGATTCTGGTGAATAAGCACTGCACCGTAGGGCACTAGGGGACCCATTCTTCATAAGGCCACCCTTTTCTTTTCCTTTAAAAAAAATATATTTTATTTATTTATTGAGAGAGAGGACAACACAAGCAGGAGAAGTAGCAGAGACAGAAACAGCCTCTCCACTGAGCAGGGAGCCCACTGTGGGGTTTAATCCCAGGACTTTGGGATCATGACATGAGCCAACATCAGACACCTAACCTACTGAGCCAACCAGGTGCTCCCTTAAGGCCACTCTTTAAAGAGCAGGAAACATAGCTGACTTTCCTAACATAGAAACAGACACAGAGAGTTAGACAAAATGAAGAGAAAGAGGACTATGTCCCAAGTGAAAAAACAGAACAAAAATCACAAAAAACTTAACAAATCCAAGATAAGTAATGTGCCTGATAGAGGATTTAAAGTAATGGTCATAACAATACTCACTGGACTTGAGAAAACAGTGAAAGACCTCATTGAGACCCTCAACAAAGTGATAGAAAACATAAACAAACAAACAAAACAGGGGAACCTGGGTGGCACAGTCAGTTGAGTATCTGACTCTTGGTTTCAGCTCAAGTCATGATCTCAGGGTCCTGGGATTAAGCCTCACATCAGGCTCCACACTTAATGTAGAATCTGCTTGGATTCTCTCTTCCTCTTGCTCTGCCCTTCCCCACTGTGCTAACTTTCTATTTAAAAAAAAAAAAAAAAAAAAAAAAAACAAGAAAAATCAAAGATGAAAAACTCAATAACTAAAATTAGAAATACACTAGATGGAATAAATAGTACACTAGAGGAAGCAGAAGAAGACTTGAAGGAGAGTAAATGCTGCCTACCATGGACTTCTTTCAGCCTTAAAGACACATGACAATTGAAAGTGAAGGGATGAAAAAGCATTTTATCATCCAAATGGAAGTGAAATACTTATATTCAATAAGTATTGAATACTTATAGAATACTTATAGCAATACTTATATTCAACAAAACAGACTTTAAAAGAAAGACTGTAACAAGAGCAAGAGACAAGGACACTATATAATCATAAAAGGAACAAACCAGTAAGAATATATAACAATTTTAAATATTTATGCACCCAACATGGAAGCACCCAAATACATAAAACAGCTAATAACAAACATAAAGGAAGTAATCAATAGCAATAAAATAATAGTAGGTGAGATTTAACACCCCACTTACATTGATGAACAAATCATTCAAATAGAAAATCAACAAGGACACAGTGGCTTTGAATGATACATTGGACCAGATGGATCTAACAGATACATTCAGAACATTCTATACTAAAATAGCAGAATACACATTCTTCTTGAGTGCAAATGAAACAGTCTCCAGAATAGATCACTTATTAAGCCATAAAACAAGTCTCAATAAATTAAAAGAGACGAAAGTCATACCATGAATCTTTTCTGACCATAAGAAATCAACCACAAGAAAAAAATCTGGAAAAAATACAAGTACATGGAAATTAAATAAATAGCATGCTACTAAACAATGAATGGGTCAAACAAGAAATAAAGAGGAAATCAAAAATACATGAATATAAATCAAAATAAAAACACAGCAGTCCCAAATCTTTGGGATGCAGCAAAAGCTGTTCTACAAGGGAAGTGTATAGCAATACAGGCCTAACTCAAGAAGCAAGAAAAATCTCAAATAAAAACTTAGTTTTACATCTAAAGGAGCAAGAAAAAGTAGAACAAACAAAACCTAAAGTCTGTAGAAGGAAGGAAATAATTGAGATTAGAGCAGAAATAAGTGAAATAGAAACTAAAAAACACAGAATAAATCAATGAAACCAGGCACTGATTATTAGAAAAGATCAACAAAATTGATAAACCTTTAGCCAGACTCACTAAAACAAAAACAAAAACAAAAACAAACAAACAAAAACAGAGAAAGAGAAACAAGAGAGCAGAGGAGGACTCAAATAAACAAATCAGAAATGAAAGAAGAGAATCTACACCAGAGAAATCAAACAATTTTAAGAGAATATTACAAAAAATTATATGCCAACAAAACTGGACAATCCATAAGAAATGAACAAATTCCCAGAAACAGATAATCTCCCAAAACTGAATCAGAAGGAAAAAGAAAATTTTAAACACCAATTACCAGCAATAAAATTAAATGAGCAATCAAAAACTCCCAACAAACAAAAGTCCAAGGCCAGATGGCTTCCCGAGTAAATTCTACCAAATACTTAAAGAAGAGTTAGTACCAGTGAACATGATCCATCACATGAACAAGAGAAAGGTTAAAAACCATATGATTGTTTTAATAGATATAGGAAAAATATTTGACAAAATACAGCATCCATTCATGATGAAAACCCTCAACAAAGTAGGTTTAGAGAGAACATACCTCAACACAAGAAAAGCCTTATATGAAAACCCATAGGTAACACCATACTCAAAAGTGAAAAACTGAAAAATTTCCCGCTAGGATAAGGAACAATCGGGGGGGGGGGGGTGCCTGGGAGGCTCAGTTGGTTAAGCATCTGCCTTTGGCTCAGGTCATGATTCCAGGATCCTGGGATCAAGCCCCGCGTCAGGCTTCTGGGATTGAGCCCTGCGTCAGGCTCCTTGCTCAGCCGGGGAAGCCTGTTGCTCTCTCTCCCTCTACCACTCTCCTTGCTTGTGCTCTCCCTCTCTTTTTAGCTCTTTCTCGCTCTCAAATATATAAGTAAAGAATATTTATTTATTTTTATTTTTTATTTTTTTTATTATGTTCTAACCTCTTCGACATTGACTGCAGCTACATCTTTGAAGACATGTCTCTAAAGACAAGGGGAAAAAAAAGCAAAAATGAACTTTTGGAACTTCATCAAGATAAAAAGCCTTTGCACAGTAAAGGAAACAGTCAACAAAACTACAAGGCAACACACGGAATGGGAGAAGGTATTTGCAAATGACATTACAGACCAAGGGCTGGTATTCAAGATCTATAAAGAACTTCTCAAGCTCAACACCCAAAAAACAAATACTCCAGTCAATAAATGGGCAGAAGTAAAAAAAAAATTACAAAAAAAAAGAAGAAAGAAAGAAAAGAAAAGGAACAAGACAAGGATGTCCGACTCTCACCACTTCTATGCAATATAATACTGGAAGCCCTTGCCATGGCAATCAGATGACAAAAAGAAATAAAAGCATTCAAATCAGTGAGAAAGAAGTTAAACTTCCACTATTTGCAGAAGACATGATACTTTATATAGAAAACCCTAGAGACTCCACCAAAAAACTGCTAGAACTGATAAATGAATTCAGTAATATCATAGAATACAAAGTCAATATAGACAAATCTGTTACATTCTATACACTAATGTATATAGTGTATATATATATATATGTGTGTGTGTGTGTGTATAATAGTAGCTCAAAGAGAAATTAAGAAAATAATCACTTTTATAATTGCTCCAAAAAATTATAAACTATCTAAGAATAAACTTAACTAAGGAGGTAAAAGACCTGTAATCTGAAAACTGTAAGACACTGATGAGAGAAACTGACAACACAAAGAAATGGAAAGATATTCCATGCTCACGGATTATAAGAACAAATACTGTTAAAATGTCCATACTATGCAATCTACAGCTTTAATGAAATCCCTATCAAACTACCAATAGCATTCTTCACAGAACTAAAACAAATAATCCTAAACTTTGTATGGAATCACAAAACCCCCAAATAGCCAAAGCAATCTTGAAAAAGAAAAACAAAACTGGAGGTATCACAATCCCAGATTTCAAGATATACAGAGCCGTAGTAATCAAAACAGTATCATACTGGCACAAAAACAAACATATAGATCAACAGAACAGAATAGAGAGCCCAGATATAGACCCGCAAGTATATGGTTAATTAATATTTGACTAAGGAGGCAAGAAGATGCAATGGAAAAAAGACAGTCTCTTCAACAAATGGTGTTGGGAAAACTGGACAGCAACATGCAAAATAAGGAAATAGGACCACTTCTTTACACCATACACAAAATTAAACTCAAAATGGATTAAGAACCTAAACCATACAAGAAAATGTAACAATTATAAATATTTATGTATCCAACATGGGAGCACCCAAATACATAAAATGACTAATAATAAACACAGAGGAAGTAATCAATAGTAGTACAATAATAGCAGGAGGGCTTTAAAATCCTGAAACCATACAAATCCTAGGAAATTGGCAGTAATAAACAGAGGCAGTAATCTTTCTGACTGGCAATAATTTATCTGACATCTAGCAACATTTTTCTAGCTATGTCACCTGAGGCAAGGGAAACAAAAGCAAAATTAAACTCTTGGGACTACATCAAAATAAAAAGCTTCTGTGCAGCAAAAGAAACAATCAACAAAACTAAAAGACAACCTTCTGAATGGGAAAAGGTATTTGCAAATGACATATCCAGTAAGAAGTTAGTAATCAGAATATATAAAGAACTTATAGGACTCAATGCCAAAAAACAAAAAATCCCATTAAAAATGGTAATTTTTATCTTTCTCTGCTTGGCTTATTTCACTTAGCATAATACCCTCCAGTTCCATCCATGCCAGTGTAAATAGTGGGTATTCATCATTTCTGATGGCTGAGTAATATTCCATTGTATATATGAACCATATCTCCTTTATCCACTCATTTGTTGAAGGACACCTTGGCTCCTTCCATAGTCTGGTTATTGAGGACATTGATGATATGTACATTGGGGTGCACGTGCCCCTTCTGGGGTAGGGGAGGATAACTGAATGGGAAGAAATCAGAGAGTGAGACAAATCATGAGAGACACTAAACTTTGGGAAACAAACTGAAGGTTACAGAAGGGGGTGGAGGGATAGGGTAACTGAGTGATGGGCATTACGGAGGGTCCATAATGTGATGAGCAATGGGTGTTAATACGCAACCAATGAATCATTGAACACTACATCAAAAACTAATGATGTACTATATTTGGCTATCTGCATATATAATAAAACAACCTAAAATGACTGTGAGTGACCATCTTAAAATAAAGGGATAGAGAAAGGCAGATACCATATAGTTTCACTCGTGCAGAATTTAAGTAACAGAACAAATAAACGAAGAAAAAGGAGACAAACCGGAAAAAGAGACTCTTAACTATAGAGAACAAACTGATAGTTACCAGAGAGGAGACAGGTGGGAGGAGATGGACGAAATAGATGATGGAGATGAAGAGTATATCGGGGCGCCTGGGTGGCTCAGTGGGTTAAAGCCTCTGCCTTCAGCTCAGGTCATGATCCCAGGGTCCTGGGATCGAGCCCCACATCATCATCATCATCGTCATCATCATCATCATCAGGCTTTCTGCTCAGCAGGGAGCCTGCTTCCTCCTCTCTCTCTGCCTGCTTCTCTGCCTACTTGTGATCTCTGTCAAATAAATAAATAAAATCTTTAAAAAAAAGAGTATACTTACCACCATGAGCACTTAGTACAGAATTCCTAAGTCACTATATTGTACATGTGAAACTATTAAAACACTGTATGTTAACTCCACTGAAATTAAAAAGTATAAATAAATATAGATCTACAAACATATCTACATGCACACATACCTCAATGTCACACAGATACCCGACAGCGAAAGAAAGTAAACATTGTAAAAATGTAGCAGAAACAAAATGAAGATGATATTTCCTCCTAAAAAATCTGAACTCTAGGAAAAATACAGAGAAATCTGGGGACTGAATGGCAAGGATTAGCTGTTCCTAAAACACACTTCCTTGCCAGTAGAGAACCATCTGTAAATGAATAGAATTATTGATGAGTCACAGGCACAAGCTCTTGATTGAAACTTACTTGAAGTATGAAAAAATAGTTTTGTGACTTACTGCAAAACCCACTTTAACCTTACACACATGTACAGTTGTTCCTCATTTGCAAGGTATGTTCATTCTTTTGATAGTTATCAAGTAAGTGCTGATTTATTTACTATATTGACAGGGAATGTTACTCAAGAAAAATTCATTGAAAAGGAAAAGGTTAGCAACAAAGTAGAGTATAGGATCCTTTGTGGAAAGGAAGCAGGGCATCCATTGAAATGTACATAGACTATCCCAGGAAAAATTCATGAAAAACTAGTTGCTTCCTATGTTGGGGTCTAAGGAATTAGGGAAAAAAGTTGCAGGAAGACTAACTTTGATTATATACATTTGGTATTCTGGTCTGATGCTTTACCATAAGCACATATTATTTTTTTAAAACAAATAAAAATAAATAAAAATGGTATGTACTTGCCATCTGTGACAAGTGGTGGGGATTACAAAGAAAGCAGAGTATATAGAGCCACTCCACATACAACTGTAGAATTATATCCCCTATTACCAAGGTGAGCGAGGCAGAAAAGGCGTCTAGATTTAGTTGTAGTTGCATCATAGCAACCATTACATCACTAGGTCTTCACCAGGTGCTTGACAGCCCTGAATGCTGAAGTGATGACCCCTGAACACTTACACACATCATCGATCTCATTCTCACAATGGCCCTGCCTGGCTGATATTCTTTTCTGCCTTTTAAACTGAAGTTTGGTGAGGTAAAGACACTTGCCCAAGGTCTCACAGATCCCAAGTAGCAAAGGGAGGAAGAACCACTCAGGGTATGTGGCCCCTAGCAACATGCTCCCCTGTGCTCAATAGTTGAGGATGCAAATATGAGAAGCAGGATGATAACAAAAGCAAGGATGGCAGCTGACAGCCTACAGGCTGGAGGGGATACAGAAGGCAATTTCAGAGCTGTATCATTCATCCTTCAGCTCTCTGATGAGGCTCCAGAGCTAGTGCTCATGGTTAAAAGCAATGAAGTATGTTACACTGCATTAGTGTCCTACTGTTGCTGTGATGAATTATCACAAGTTTGGTGGCTGAAATTAGCACACATTTGTCTTATATTTCTAGAGGTCAGTCCAAAATGAATCTCGTCAGGCTAAACTCAAGGTGTGAGCAGGGATATATTCGTCCTGGAGGCTCTAGGGAAGAACCCATTTTCTTCCTAGGCTTACAGCCCCATTTCATCTCTGAAGGCAGCAATGGTCAGAAAGAAGTCTTTCTCCTGCTGCATAACTCTGACACCAACTCTCCTCCTTCCTGGTTCCTCTTGGCATTGCTTTGGGCCCACTTGGATAATCCAGGATAATTTCTTTATCTTAAAATCAGCTGATGAACAACTTTAATTCTATCAGCAGCCTTATTTCTCCTTTGCTACAAAAATAATATACTTAACAGGTTCCAGGGATTAGAATACGGACAGCTTCAAGAAGCCACTATTCTGCTTACCAGATAGACTTTTTAGGAAAAATTTTTCATCAATAATATTAAAATGAAGTGGCTCTGGGGGGCACCTGGGTGGATCAGTTGGTTAAATGTCTGACTGTTGATCTCGGCTCAGATCTTGATTTCAGGGTCATGCAAGCTCCACCCGGGGTCCACGTTGGGTGTGGAGCCTACTTAAAAAAAAAGTGGCTTTGGCATTTTAATTTCTACAAAATTTATATATACGGTAGCTTGATATTCCTGGGGATAAACGCATTCCTCTCCTTGGAAGTTAGTTTATTTCAAAAAGAAAAGTCATATTGTATACATAAGTACTTACACATTTAGGAGTCTGGATAAATTACATAAATCATTAAAAACAGTAATATGCAACTGTGTTGTAAATTTTTAGCTTCACACTTCCCTGCTTCTTCAACATCCCACAAATAGGTTGTGAGTGCCCTGCCGGATGACCAGCTGGCTGGCCCCTGACACAAGTTCCCCTTCTTGCCTGTCCTGATTATGGCCTAGTAATACTCAAACACAATAATGAAACCCCCTCCCCTCTTTTACATATATATTCCCCTGACCCTCCCCCTCGCCAAACACACCTGCTCTGTAATAAAGGTACTTTCTCTGGGCTCACTTTTTCACAACCCCCCACCTCCTTGCTTGAGCCCCCTCCCTTGGCCTCTCCCCATGTGGCCTCCTGTGTGGTGCAATGCTTCTCTCTTCTAGGACCTGTGAGCATGATGAATCTTCTAATTTCTTATCCTTCTCCAAGAGTAATTCCCACAAACATGCTGCAGTGATCCTAAAAGAACTCACGGGGGATCTTACTCTCCCACTTATACAGTGACTACTTTATAACTTGCTTATAATGTTCATAATATTCAGTACAAGAATTCATGAAATAACCGGTACCAATCTTACAACTTTGTATATAATTTTACCTTTCTATGTATATCAGACATATTCATGTGGCTGAGAAGGCCCTGCCAGGCTCATCCACCATGAATGCTCCACAGGTCCACAGCTGTCATTTACATATCCCCGTGTCCCCACATCATCAGTCTAAGACTTACCGTCTAACATCCCCTTACTAGCTCCAGCAAATCCAACAGTTTTCACATAAGTAGTAAAGGAGATCAAATATTTTAAGTGCCCAACTGGTCTATAGTTCCATATTTAGTTAACTGGCCATCTGCCCTTATAGCCATCTGCTGAAAAGCCAAATGGCGCCAAAGAAAAAAGAAGAATCTGACTAGTAGAAAAATTATAGAATCCTTAAAGAATCTAGATTCTATTAGAGATAGTAATTGAAATTATGTTTAAAGACATAATAAAATCTAATAAAATCACCCAAACTTGTATTTTTCTAAGAATATTGTTGACTAAAGAAATGGCAGATGATTGATTCCAAAACAGGTGAAAGAAAAATATCTACCTTGAGAATTTAGTGTATGTGTGTATGTATGCATATTCTAGTTGCAGCAGGTTTGCCCAAACACTAAGTTATGCAGCAAATCATAGTTTGTCAGGTGTGGCATTGGGTAGCTTACAGTTATTAGTTTGGGTTCAATGCTTGTAGCCTTAGGAACATAGGCATAACATTCTATGCACATTTGAAAAGCAATTTCATAAACTTAAAATGCCAACAGTTTCCCATAAATGTTGCTATGATTATTTTAAATCATCTAATAATATTCCAGGAAAAAAAGTGATTTAACTCTGTTATGCCCGAGTTCATTTCACAGAAAACGACAGCTTGTCCCAGAGCTGCGAGATTTTTTTCTTTGTTTTTTTTTTTAATCAAGATGTCTATTGTAGTTCAAATGTTAATATGGTTTTCAAGAAGTCGTCTTTAAGGAGGCATAAAAATGATTCAGTTGATTTAAAAACACTGACTAATGTCAAAGATTAATAGACCAGGAGACATACAAAAGTTTTCTTTGGTGGACTAGAAATCTCCAACTTGATCCATTATCTACCAGCATAGGAAAGTCATAAGAGGTCATTTTATATTCAACTCAGTTACCATTTCATTGCTAGCCTGTACACCATTTCCTTCAGAACCCTTATTTTCACTAGTGATAATAATGAGAAAATATGACTTATGCAAATATGAAGAAAAGTCTGAAATAATGATCTGTTAAAGACTTTTTTTCATAAAAGAGTCAGAACTTCTGAATAAGCAAACATATTTTCCACTCCAAACAATCAAGTTTGTTGTTGTTGTTGTTGGTTTGTATTTTATTCTTTATACACCTGGGTTTATAGTGACAGCGGATGAAATGTATTTGGATAGCTTTTTCGTGCTGTGCATCAGGATCTCATCTACAAACTTCTTAGTTTCCATAGTCAGATATCCATAGTCAGATATCCATAGGTACTAGCTGTGATACTTGAGTTTGTAGGGTTCAGAAAGCCAAAGAACATACCACTTCAGCTTTCATCTTAAGCTCACCTGTATACTAAGGTATACTAAGTAAACAAAATGAAGTTGCTGTTCTGTAGTTGATAAAGAATTGAGTGCTACTCCCTAAAATATTCTTCAAATTTCACTATGTATTTGGAATTTTTTCATAATAAAAATGTTGTAGAAAAAAGGACAAAATATAAGCATATTCATGTATGTAGCCTAATAGTATCTTTGAATTTCTGAAAGTAGAGTCCTAAACCTTCTGCAACATGATCCTTAAGTTCTGGGTACTTGTACTTAATTTGTCCATGTCTCAGATCCTATCTGGTGGCATCTATGTGTCCTGCCACCCAAAATCTAAGTAAAACAAAGTTGTGAAGTTGAGTGTCTGAAAATAGGCCACCAAAAAGTTTCCTGTGCTCAAGCTGCCCCTAGTCATTAACACAGAGGCCATCAGGCTTTTGTTAAGTGCCAGCTCCCTCTGGGAGTTCCTTCACACAATCATCTAAATGTGTTTTATCCACCTGGTTCTCAGTGTGTGCTTCCTCTTCAGCTTGCCACCTACACTCCGTGCAGTCCCTACAGCACCATTCTCCAACCTTTTCCCAACTCAGTCTTCCCTTTTGAAGTGGCGCTTGTTTAAAGATTCCCTCAGGCATGTCTGTTGATTATGAGGACTTGATCCGTGCATCTCTGATGTAGATACAAAACAGTCAGTCGTATAACCCATTTTGAGTGGTTATAGTCTGTACTTTCAAAGTGGCTGCACACAGTGGAATAGGGTACCACAAGGAAGTTAAGCCGGCCAACTGGACTATTTATTAAACATTGAACAAACATTTATTGAGACAATGATCTAACATGATGGCCTTACCAAAAACAAAAACAAACAAAAAAGCCTTGCAAAAGTATAAATTTCGACTTGTTCCTATTTTTACTTTTATGCAAGTACCAAATTCATATAGCTTTAAAAGTCTAATGGTACTATAAGCCTAATAATAAAAATTAGCAGTATCCCTATCCAACACCTTCCCCTGCTTAAAATTTCCAACAAAAAGGAAACACCTCTGTCAATTCTCTTAGCTAAATAGTTTATAAGAATTATGTAATAATAATTTAAGAACATATAATTTAGTTTAGTGGACAAATACTTTTATGGTATATATTATGTGCCAGGAACCTTCTAACATTAACTTATTGTTTCTTATACAAGGCAGCTACAAGGCTGCCTTTCTAGATAGGAAATTCCTACTTTCTAGATAAGAAATTGAGACAGAGAAAGGTAAGTAACTTTTGCCCAAGTTTATACAGCCAGTAAGGCATGGAGCCAAAGTCTAACCTAAGTGAGGAGGTTTAAACTCATCATTACAGCCACACCGACGTGTGTGTGTGTGTGTATTTATAAGTATATATTTATATATATGTATATAACATATATGTGTCTCTAAGTGATCATCTTTAACTACTTTTTTTAATTTTTCAACTTCTTTTTTTAAATTAATTTTTTTGACAGTATTTATTTCCTATGATGAAAACTTAAGATAATTTTCCACATAAAATACAAATGCATGCACACACACACACATATTTCCTCCCCACCTTTCCCCAATATACTTATGATATTTTTGTGAAATTAGCATCCAGTTTACACTTTTGTAATAGCTGATTCATTCAGTGCACTTGGACTACATTTTCTTTCTTGTACAGGTTTTGTTTTTGTTTTTAAGATTTGTTTTGAAAAAAATTCTGTATCTTGGACATCACATCTTGAAATACTTGATTTGTTTGTTTTGTTAGTCCTCTAAAGCAAATGATACCCCTGTGATCTTAACAGGTTTAGATTATCCCTATTTCCCAACCTTAACAGTTTTTAGAAGATTCATTAATTATATATGAAGAAGAGGTTAACCATCCAGAATCTCCTACATCGTAATTGACACATACAATGCTGATAAATAATATAGATTAAATTAAAGGGCTATATATATTGCCTTATTTATGTATTTTCTCCCTTTTATCAATAAATATTTTATTGCTGAACTTACTAAAATTGAAATTATGCATATTTCCCAGACTAATGCTGAGCAGGCACCTAGGAAACACTAGAATTTCCACAATTCTAGTTTGAAGAATATCCCCACCCCCACCCTCAATATCACAGGGAGAAGCCCCAGAATGCTTGGAAAGAACAACTAACAAGCACTTACCTCCTTTCACTTTTACCCTCCCACCAACAAAAAAGGCCAAATTTATTTTAATCTTATCAAGATTTGAAAGTCACAGAAAACCACAAACAAGGAGACTTACGGAGGAAAAGTCAATAAATTTTGGATGATAACACATAAGGAAACATTACATCACTAAAATTAGAGGTACATTCAATAATTAAATATATAGTATTTTTAGCACTGATTCATGCACAGTAAGTGCCATTTGTTTTTATTTTTTTATTGTGTTATACATAAAATGCATCATTAGTTTTTGTATTTCTAAAAGAATTTCCAAATTTCTTAAAAGTTAACTGTACTATTTTAAGTGTACATCATTTGAACTGGGTTTAACCTGTTTTGATAAATAAAAACATTTTAATGAAAATAATTATAAAACAAATCTTCAAATTTGTTGAAAAGTCCTTTGTAAATAAAGTTCTCCTTGTTTATGTTATTTATTTCCTTAAAAACTTATGTTTCAAATAATGAAAATAAACATTTAGCTAGACTGCTTCTTTAATAAATACAAATCCTGAATTGGTGAAGTCTATATTCCTAACTCCAAACTGAAATCACTACATGGTGTTAAAATAAAATATTTTATCAAGCTTGCACATCAACTATTCAATGTTTCTCGTTTCTCAAAATCACCTTTAAATTTTCAAACTGAAAGCAAAACACAAAGTAAATCTTAACTATATATTGGTAAGAAAGAAGTTGGAAAATATATTTCCAATCGTGTCAGAAATTATTAGAATTAGAAATTCCAACATTTCATTTCTAGATAATTGTTTTCTAGACTATATTATTGTAAGTACCTCACCCACTGTGGGAAAGTTTGGTAGAATTTAATCTTCTATTCAAAACCCAATCTTCCTATGGTGCAAGCTTTGAAAATATTAACATTGCCCCCCCCACTATCAGCTCAACACAGTAAGAGAAAATAAACCACATGGCATAATTCATTCTGTCAGGAAGGAATCCATCAAGTCATTATAGACAGCAGAAACTCAGCAAAAAGATATGAGTAATAGATCAGGCTTAGGAACCTACAAATAAGTTTCTAATCATTGTACATAGTGCAAATTGGCATTAAAAAAAAAAGCAGCAGGTTTCTGACAAATAAGCCGTCTACACTTGTATTCTGTATCTTCTATACAGACTAAAACTTTTAGATATAAAGAAAGTAAATTTAACAAAATTATCAAAAAAGGAAAAAAATCAGAGGATTTAATTCAATAAATTTTCAGCAACTAAACAAATAATTTTAAAGTTTAGTCATTGACTCTTCCTTCCTCAGAACTATCTAAACCTCATCCCCAAAATTAAATAGGTTTTCTACACTTCATGAACAGACACAGGCTAATGCCCAGTTCTGTATCTATCCTGAGAGGAGAAGATACTATATTTTGTGAAGATGGTACACTCACTCGATGGAGATACAATTCCAAGTTTAGATCCAGTGACCCAGCAACAGTTACAAGACTTCTGGTCATTTTGTTGCTCTAGCCCCACCCAATGTCAGGTTCAGTTTTCTTTTTAGATAACAGACTTGGGATCTGGGACACACATCTGAGTGAAGTTGCTCTGCCCTACATACAGTGGATGGGATGTTGACAAGCTTTATGATACTATGCTGCAAATTCCAGCTTGGCAATAAATGGAAGAGGCAATAGTTCAAATGTCTGTTCTATAAATTTCATGCAATTACTCTGTGGGAGACTATATATATATATATATATATATATATATATATACATGTATATATATATATATATATATATACACACACACACACACACACACACACACACATATATATATAATCTTTTTTGAGGAATTGTATGTAACTTACCATAAAACTCATATAAAATGTAAGGATAGATAAAGAATCCACTAAAAAGTTATGAATAATGTCTCTCTACTCTATAATGTAGTAACATAGTCTAAATTCATCTCAACAACTAGAAAATGGTACAACATACTTAAAATTCTAATAAAATTCTATTTTATTAGAAAATAGGCAGCACAGACTACAAGAAATCCACTTTAAATATAAAGTCATGAGTAAACTGAAATAAATATATAAAGAAAGATAAACAATGCAAAAAGTGGAGAGGCTGTTTTAATATCAGATGTAGAGTTAAGAATAATGACTTTTAAGTGAAGAGTAGCAATGATGAAAACTATACATAATAGAATCGTTGGAATCTACCCAGCTAGTAACCTAGGTTATGGTAGGGGAAAAAATGTGAAGCTAAGAGAGAATAAAAAACACTAATACGATTCTTCTTCTACCCACTTAAGCCCCCATGTTGCATCACCACTTCCTCATATCAGGGAGATCATATGATAGTTGGGAGGGAGACAAACCATAAGTGACTCTTAATCTCACAAAACAAACTGAGGGTTGCTGGGGGGAGGGAGATTGGGAGAAAGGGGTGGGATTATGGACATTGGGGACGGTATGTGCTTTGGTGAGTGCTGTGAAGTGTGTAAACCTGGTGATTCACAGACCTGTACCCCTGGGGATAAAAATATATGTTTATAAAAAATAAAAAATGAAAAATGAAAAAAAAAAACACTAATACGAGAGAGAAAATAGGGATAAGGAGAACACAGACTGTCGAGAGGAATTACAAATGTTAGGAGCAGTGAGTATCAACTTCCCCAACCTCCTCTCTTTCTAGGAAAGGAATTACAGAGATGAGATTATTCAAGAATCCCATATAGAAAATGTTTTTTATGTCGATTCCCAGAATCTAAGAAAGCTATAAAAAGCCTCTTGCCTACCTATAATATGAACTCATAATGCGTCTCCCTAGAAACTATAGGACACACAGAATCTTTTTTCTTAAATAGGAGAAAATCAAATTTAATAGGTGTTATTAGTCCACATAGTCATGGAAATTCCAAAGGCAGTCAGGCAAAATGAGGTATATATGTCATTCTGAACTAATGAGAAGGGGATGGGGTCCGGGATTTCCGAGGAAAGGAATGAACTTCACAGAGTGATAAGAGGAGCAGATGCTTGGCAATTAGATGTTTCACCTACCATACAGATGGGTCATTCAGATAAAATTTAACTCTGTTAATAACCCTCATTTCGGGAAAGTCAGTCCTCCCCACAATTTAGATTCTTCTCTTCAAAACTTGCTCTTGAGCCTCAAAGATTTCAAGTGCTTTCAGATCAAATTAGTCTCCATGTCAAAGTAGCATATTCTTGGGGGGTGGGATGGACTGTCCTGAACACTTTCTGCTCCCCCACTAATACCTGCTTGGGAGCAGGACACACAGAATCTTAAACATACCTCAGATCTCACTTAAAACCCTACCCATATTAAAGAAAAACTATAAAACCAACTATCAAAGGGTAGAGGATGCCTTTTAAGTAGTGTTTAGAGGGAAACTTACAGCTTTATGTGATTATATTAGAAAATAAGAAAGGTCCAAAACACATTATTTAAGCTTTCACTTAATAAATGAGAAAAAGAAACCAAATTAAACAGGAAACAAGTAAAGAAAGAAATAATATAAATAAAGTCAGAAATCAAGAAATAGAAAATATACAAAAGATAAATTTATAGGACCAAGAACTAATTTTTAAAATATTCAATAAAAGTTGACAAACATCTAGCAAGATTAATCAAGAAAAAAGAAATGGAAGATGATTTATCAATAACAGGGTGAAGAGAAGGGACATTCACTGCAGATTCTACAGTCATCAAAAAGGATAATAAAATTATGAACAATGTCATGACACTAAATTAATAATTTACATGAAATGGAAAAATTAATTTAAAGACACAAGTTACTAAAATTGATGTAAGAGAAAGTAAATACTAAATAGTTTGATATGTATTGAAGAAATTAAAATTATAAAAGCTTGTCACAAAGAAAATCCAGGTCTATTGGAATTTATGGAAAAAATAATACAAATGTCAAATGAAATATTTGGGAAAAAAGATGAGGAGAAATTTTCCAGTTCATTTTATAAGGCCAATATTACCCTGACACCAAAAGCAGATAAAACATTTCAAGAAAAGGACTATACAAAGCAATACTGCTCTTAAAATAGAAACAAAAATCGCTTACAAAATTATAGCAATTCAAGAGGCAGCAATATATTAGACCAATTGTGGTTTATCTGCAGAATTATTAATTTAAATATTAAAAATCCATCAAGGTAATTCACTACACTAATGAGAAGGGCCATGTTTATATGCATGCAGTTTTTGATACAATTCAACAACCACCCGCTTGTGATAAAAGCTCTCAGTAAGCTATGACATCAGTAAAAACCTACAACTGACTCTATACTTAAAGATTAAAGAATAGGACCTCTCTTAAAATCAGAAATAAGACAGAGATCTATGCTCACATCACTTCTGTTTAAATTAGTCTCAAGAGCCTCACTAGTGAAATAATCTAAGAAAAGCAAGTAAAATATATTTGCTTGTAAATTTAGCAAGTCACATGACATAAAACCTATATACAAAAATCAATTACATCGTTATCTATTCAGAATTAATGCCATTCAAAATAATATCAATGATATGAAATAATTTTAAAAATTTAGTGGCTCTAGGAGTTAACACATGTGAAATTTAAGAAATAAAACAGGAGGGTAGAGGAAGGGAGAGGAAAAATAAAACAAGACAAAATCAGAGAAGGAGACAAACCATGAGACTGTTACTCATAGGAAACAAACAGGGCTGCTGGAGGGGAGGGGAGGGGGGACATGGGGTAACTGGGTTAACAGGCATTAAAGAAAACGCATGATGTAATGAGCACTGAATATTATATACAACTGATGAATCACTGAACTCTACCTCTGAAACTAATAATACATTATATGTTAGTTAATTGAATTTAAATAAAAATTAAATTAAAGATCTAGGAGTTAAGATGACAGAGGAGTAGGGGGACTCTAAGTTTGGCTCATTCCTCAAATACAAATAGATAGCTCTCAAATCAGTCTGAACTCCCCAGAAATCAACTGGACATCTGAGAAAACAATGATGCAAATCTACAAGTAGAGAAGCAACCACCATTTGGAAGACAGGAGGTGAGAGACTTGGATCCTGTATGACATAGCTGAGGATATGGTGTGGGGAAGGGAGCCTCCTTAAGGAGGCAACCATAAAATATTATAAGCTGTAGAGTTTAAAGTCAGAACTCTTAGAAGTCTGCTACAGAGGAGAATGTCCCTGGTTTAAAGGTACTCAAATAGTGAAGTGGTGCACAATCCCATGTGTGACAATGTGGTCTGAGGATCCCTGAGGTTGCAAAAGGAATAGATGGTGCCCCAGTGCAGCAGAGTTCCCAGGGAAGCCAACTAAGAACAGTGAGACTAGGTGCCAGCTTTCTGTTCTGTGTTGCCATAAACTGTGACCTGATTCACAGCTCTGCGACTGCTTTCCTGAGAGGGGTCCAGCAAAAGGCAGAGGTGGAGATCCTTCAAGGTGGAATAGTGCAAGTCCACATTGTGGAGTCCCCAAAATTTGGAGTTTTGAAATTCAGTCACATGCCTGAGATAAAAAAGCTCAGTCACAAGTCAGCTGAACACAGAGTTTTGGAAGAAACTGGGGAAGCAAGAATGACTGATTGCTTTTCTATGAAAGCTCACTGAAAAGTTGAGGGGGTGTGAATTTCCAGCTCCAGGGCTAGAGAGCAGGGTGCAGCCATATTCATCCTGCCCATCAGAGCTTAAATCCTTCAGGGAGCAAAAGAGAGCCACCTCGTGGAGTCTGGAATGCTTAACTGATCCCAGCCATCCTGCGCACTGGAGGCCCATTTCCATTAGTTCACCGCAGATTCACTGCAGTAGGCCCTCGCTTACAAGGCCAGAACAGATAACTGGCTCACACCAAGTTTACTGATCATAGAGGGCTGCAAAGCCTTAGCTCTTGGGGAAAATAGTATATAATATTCCTTTTTAATTTTAATTACAATATGTACTTTACATATTTTTAATTTTAAAAAATTTTTTGCTTCTTTTCATTTTATTATGTATATATAATTTTATATATAATAAAACATACATCTACACATATGTATGTGTAGATGTATGTTTTTCTTTCTTTCTGATTTTAGGATCTAGTTTCTTTTAACAAGGAGACCAAAAATACTCAGGATCTAGTTTGCTGTTGTTGTTGCTGTTATTGTTGTTTCTATTTTTCCCCTCTGTTTTTTCCTGGACAAAATGACAAGATGGAGAAATTCACCCTAAAAGAAAGAACAAGAGGTAGTACACAACCAGGGATTTAATCAATACAGATATAAGGAAGATGTCTGAACTAGAATTTAGAATGATTATAAAGATACTAGCTGGGCTTGAAAAGAGCATAGAAGACTCTAGAAATTCCCTTATTTTAGAGACAAAAATTAAAATCTGATCAGGCTGAAATTAAAAATGCTATGACTGAGATACCATAAAAACAAGGATGGACAAAGCAGAAGAATGAATCAGTGATATAGAAGATAAAATTATGGAAAATAAGGAAGCTGAAAAGAAGAAGAAAAGAAAACTATTAGATCATAAAGGTAGACTTATGGAAAACAGCAATTCCATAAAGTGAAATAATATCCATATTAGAAGAGTCCCAGAAAATGAAGAAAAAAGAAACAGCAGGCTTATTTGAATGAATTATAGCTGAGAACTTTCCTAACCTAGGTAAGGAAACAGTCTTTCAACTCCAAGAGCCACAGAAAACTTCCCTCAAAATCAATAAAGATAGGTCAACACCTTCACATATTACTGTGAAACTTGCAAATTAAAAGATACAGAGAAAATCCTGAAATCAGCTCAAAACAAGAGGTTCTTAACCTACAAGGGTAGAAACATAAGGCTGGCAACAGACCTGTCCACAGAGACATGGCAGCCTAGAAAGTACTGACATGATATATTCAACATGCTAAATGGGAAAAATATGTAGCCAAGAATACTTTATCCAGTAAGTCTGTCATTCAGAATAGAAGGAGAAATAAAAACCAAAATTAACTAGAGGAAGTTGTGTACACTAAACAGCCCTGAAAGATATATTAAAGAGGACCCTCTGAGTGGAGAGAGAGGCCAAAAGTAACAAAGACCAGAAAGGAAAAGAGACAATCTACAGGAACAGCGATTATACATGTAATACAATGGCACTATACTCATATCTTTTAATAATTACTCTGAATGTAAATGGACTAAATGCTCTAATCAAAAGACATAGGGTATCAGAATAGATATAAAAAAAAAGACCCACAGATATGTTGCCTATAAGAGACTCATTTTAAACCCAAAGACACTTCCAGATTGAAAGTGAGGAGGTAGAGAACCAATAATCATGCTAAGAAACATCAAGAAAAAGTTGGAGTATCCATAATTATATCAGAAAATCTGTATTTTAAACCAAATACTATAACAAGAGATGAAGAAGGGCACTATATCATAATAAAGTTCTATCCAACAAGAAGATCTAACAATTGTAAATATTTATGCCCCCAACTTGGGAGTACCCAAATATATAAAACAATAACAAACATAAAGGAAGTCATTTATAATAATACAGTAATAGTAGGGGACTTTAACATCACCTTCACTGAAATGGACAGATCATCTAAGCAGAAGATCATGAAGGAAACAAGGGCTTTGAATGACACACTGGATCAGATGGACTTCACAGATACATTCAGAGCATTTCATCCCAAAGCACCAGAACACACATTCTTTTTGAGTGCACATGGAACATTCTCCAGAATAGATCACATATGAGGTCACAAATCAGGTCTCAACCAGTACAAAAAGACTGAGATCATATCATGCATATTTTCAGATCACAATGCTATGAAATTTGAAGTCAGCCACAGAAAAAAAATTGAAGGACCACAGATATAGGGAGGTTAAAGAATATCCTACTAAAGAATGAATAGGTAAAACAGGAAATTAAAGAAAGATTTTAAAAATACATGGAAGCAGCTCCTGTGGTGCAATCAGTTAGTGCACAGTACTCATAAAAATACAAAAGCAAATGAAAATAAAAACACGACAGTTCTAAGTCTTTGGGATGCAGCAAAGGAAGTCCTAAGAAGGCAGTCTATAGCAATACAGGCCTTCCTTAAGAAGAAAGAGAAGTCTCAAATATACAACATATCTTTACACCTAAGGGAGCTAGAAAAGGAAGAGCAAATAAAGCCTAAGCCCAGCAAGGGAAGAGAAATAATAAAGATTAGAACAGAAATCAATGTTGTGGAAATTAAAAAAAAAAAAGAGAGAGAGAGAGATCGATGAAACTAAGAGCATGTTCTTTGAAAGAATTAACAAGATTGATAAACCCCTAGGCAGACTTATCAAAAAGAAAAGAATAAGGACCCAAATAAATAAAATCATGACTATAAGAGGAGAAATGACAACCAATGCCAAAGAAATGCAAGCAATTATAAGAGAATATTATGAGCAATTATATGCCAACAATTTAGGCCATCTGGAAGAAATGGATGCATTCTTAGAAACATATAACTACTAAAACTGAAATAGGAAGAAATGGAAAACTTGAACATAATCATAACCAGCAAAGAAATTGAATCAGTATTTTTAAAATTTCCCAATAAACAAGAGTCCAGGGCCAGACAGCTTCCCAAGGGAATTCTACCAAATATTTATGGAAGAATTCATAACTATTCTTCTGAAACAGTTCCAAAAAATAGAAATGGAAGGAAAACTTCCAAAGTCAATGTAGGAGGTCAGCATTACCTTGATCCTAAAACCAAACAAAGACCCCAGTAAAAAGGAGAATTACAGACCAATATCCCTGATGGAATGGATGTAAAAATTCTCACCAAGATACCACCTAGTAGGACCCAACCATACATAAAAGGATTATTCACCTCGACCAAGCGGGATTCATTCCTGGGCTGCAAGGGTGGTTCAGCATTCACAAATCAATCAACGTGATATACCACATTAATAAAAGAAAGGATGAGAACCATATGATCCTCTCAATAGGTGCAGAAAAAGCATCTGACAAAATACAATCACATCAAAATCCATAAAATGCCTAGGAATAAACCTAATCAAAGAGGTAAAAGATCTGTACTCTGAAAACCATAGAACACTTATAAAAAAAATTGAGGAAGACACAAAGAAATGGAAAAACATTCCATTCTCGTAAATTGGAAGAACAAATATTATTAAAATATCTATGCTACACAAAGCAATCTACACATTCAAAGCAATCCCTATCAAAATACCATCAGTATTTTTCACAAAGCTGGAACAAACAATTCTAAAATTTGTATGGAACCAGAAAAGACCCCAAATAGTTAAAGGAATGCTGAAAAAGAAAACCAAAGCTGGAGACATCACAATTCCTGACTTCAATTTGTATTACAAGTCTGTAACAATCAACACAGTATGGTACTGGCACAAAACAGACACATACATCAATGGAACATAATAGAGAACCCAGAAATGGACCTTCAGTTCAACTAATCTTCAACAAGGCTGGAAAGAATAGCCAATAGAAAAAAGTCTCTTCAACAAATGGTGTTGGGAAAATTTGGACAGCCACGTACAGAAGAATTTAAACTGTACACAAAAATAAATTCAAAATAGATGAAAGACCTAAATGTGAGACTGGAATCCATCAAAATCCTAGAGGAGAACACAGACAGGATCCCCTTTGACCTCAGTGGCAACAACCTCTTTGACCTCAACCACAACAACTTCTTCCTAGACAGGTCTCCAAAGGCAAGGGAAATAAAAGTAAAAATGAACTATTGGAACTTAATCAGGATAAAAGTTTTTGCACAGGAAATGAAATAACAAAACTAAAAGGCAACCAATATCATGGGAGAGGATATTTGCAAATGACATGTCTGATAAAGGGCTAGTATCCAAAATCTTTAAAGAACTTATCAAATTCAAACCCCCCCAAAAAACAAAAAAATGCAGTCAAGAAATGGGCAGAAGACATGAACAGACATTTCTCCAAAGACATATAAATGGCTAACAGACTCATGAAAAAAAATGCTCAACATTACTCAGAATCAGGGAAACATAAATCAAAATCACAAGGAGATACCACCTCCTACTGGTCAGAATTAACAACTCAGGAAACAACAGATGTTGGCAAAGACATAGAGAAAAGGGGACCCTCTTAAGCTCTTTGTGGAAATGCAAACTGGTGCAGCTACTCTAGAAAACAGTATGGAGTTCCTCAAAAAGCTAAAAATAGAACTGTCCTATGTCCCAGCAATTGCACTACTAGGTATTTATTCAAAGGATATAAAAATAGTAATCCAAAGAGGCACATACACCCCCAATGTTAATAGCAGCAATGTCCACAGTAGCCAAAATATAGAAAGAGCCCAGATCTTCATCCATAAATGAATGGATAAAGAAGATGAGTGTAGTGTGTTTGTGTGAAACACACACGCACACATACGCACAACGGAATAGTACTCAGCCATCAAAAAGAATGAAATCTTGCGAGACATCTGGGTGGTTCATTGGGTTAAGTCTCTGCCTTTGGCTCAGGTCATGATCTCAGGGTCCTGGGATCGAGCCCTGCATAGGGCTCTCTGCTCAGCCAGGAGCCTGCTTCCTCCTCTGTCTCTGCCTGCCTCTCTGCCTACTTGTGATCTCTCTCTCTGTCAAATAAATAAATAAAAACTTTAAAAAAAGGAAAAGAATGAAATCTTGCCATTTGTAATGACATGGATGGAACTAGAGAGTATTATGCTAAGCAAAATAAGTCAGTCAGAGAAAGACAAATATCATGGTTTCAATCATATGTGAAATTTAAGAAACAAAACATGAAAAGAGGGGAAGGAAAGGAAAAATAAAATAAGATAAAAACAGAGAGGGAGGCAAACCATAGGCAACTCTTAACTCCAGGAAACAAATTGAGGTTTGCTCAGGGGAGGTGGGTGGATTAGGGGTAATTGGTAATAGGCATTAAGGAGGGCACTTCACGTAGTGAGTATCGGGTGTTATACGCAACTGATGAATCACTAAATTCTACTCCTGAAACTAATAATACACTCTATGTTAGCTAAGTTGCATTTAAATAAAAATTTTTTCAATTTAAAAATAAATAAATGATTTGATAAAACATAAACAAGATCTAGATGCTGAAAATTACAACATATTTATGAGAAAAATTATAGAAGATATAAATAAAAACAGTTTGTTAATTGGAAGATTTGTTATTGTTAAGATGTCAATTTCCTCTAAATTAAACTATAGATTCAATGCAAAATTACAGTCAGATATTTTTATTAAAAATCACCAAGCTAATTATCAAATTTATGTAAGGCATGCAAATGATCTAGAAAAGCACAACTTAGAAAAGACAAGGATCAAGGATTCTTTACAAGGAGAGGTACTGTATCCACAAAAATATCAGCTAAAATGAACTTCAGTCTAAATGCATTACTAGAGTTAAACTGGATTTCAGAATGATGGTCAACTCACCATTAAAATGTACCAATTTAATTTATAATCATGATGACTTCAAAATATACAAAGCAAAGATTTATAGAAGTATAAGAAAATGTAGACAAATCCATATTGGTAAAAGATTTTACTCCATCTCTCTCAGTAATTGAGAAAACAAATAAACCCAAAAAATAAGCATAGAAAATTACATCAATATTAATAAAAAATGATCTAGCAAACATGTACAGAACATTTTAACCAATTTTCACAAAACACATATTCTTCTCAAACACATAGGAAACTGTTACAAAAACTGACCATATTCTGGCCATCTATAGATATATATGACTCAAGTAGCATTGAAAATAAGTGGATAACCTAGCAATATGTAAGAAGACTAATACCTCAACAGCAAGTAGGGTTTATCTTGGGAATGAATGCAAATGAATGAATTCAAAAATCAATCAATGTAATCCATCATACTTACAGATAGAGAAGAAAAAACACTTGGCCATCTGAACTGATATCAAAAAAGAATTTGACAAAATTTAACATCCATTCATGACCATTTTATGCCCCGTATTAGATGGGAACTTTCTTAGCCTGATTAAGAGAATCTTATAGCTAACATTATACTTAATGGTTAGAATACTAAATTCTTTCCCACTAAGATGGGAAACAAGTCTTGAATAACTTTTTCCAGAAAGATAACATAAATGGTGAGCTTTCCAAATTCTTGCCTATATTCAACTGTTTATTTTGCTCTTACCCATCATGTTTGATTTGTTGAATTATATTTCAGCAGTTTTAGGGGAAACACTCATCCCCACATATCAACTTACAGAACCCTCTTCTCCTTTGAGGGTTCCATCTTTGAGCCTTTTCTCATTTTCCCATGCAGAAAAGATATCATGTAGAGATTCCCCCCACTCTCTTTTTAATTATTTGATACCCAGCATATTCTGTGGTACATATTATCTACTTTTGCAATTCCTTCTTCTCGCAGGTCAGTTAGAATCTCCTTGAAGAGACTTTATCTTTCCTATCTTTTCTTAGTGGCAGCCACCAGGACCCTCTGTATAAAGATGGAGGTCAATTAATATTTTTTAAACAGAATAGGAAATTGCTGCTAAACATTGGAGAAGAACTGGTGAAACATTTCACCTTACCTGTCATCTGAAAGCACTGAAACTTGCTCATTTCATTCATTTAGGGCATCTTTTGCTATTTAGTGTGCCTTCTGCTGACATAGTTGTTAAAATTCAAATGAGGCACTAATTAACTGATAGACATTCCCTTTTTACAAGCATCTAGTGCTTTGGTGGCTTCACATTACCAAAGAACTATAGCAGTTAAGTTAAACAAATAGAACATTTTTCCAAATAGAAAAATACAATTAACAGTATTTTTCTTTTCTAACTAAAAGAAAAACAAACAAACAAACCAACCCTCCCAATCTCCTACCAAGGGAAATTACTAAACTACTAAACTTATGCTTCACAATGTTGTGCAATATCAGAGGCCAAAACAAAATTATGGAAGTGTAGAGACAGGTAATATAATTTTGTTCTCCACTCATGTCACAGATGGTGAGGTAGATAACTTTGAGAAGTATATCAGAAATGGAACTGGCTCTTTCAGATCCGAGGAAAAAATAGATCATTTATTTATGAGGAACTTCAGATAAAAACTCAGTGACTTGTGCCAAACACATTTCAAAATATTCTTTTTAAAATCACTATTCTGAAGCACAGACTTTTTGGAAAGATGAAAAAAAATGCATGAAAAGATCAAGCCTTTCACCAGTAACATGACATTTTTTAAGTAGTGATATCCATATACATTATTAGCAAATATTCATTTTCTTTACTTTTGATATTGGAATCCTTCTGACTTACGTAGATAGTACATGTGTTTAAAACTAGTTAAATATATGAAATTTGTGTACTCCATGTCTTTATCATTATACCTTATATATACCCTTTTGGCAATATTATACAACAGTAGTTTCTCGTTAAAAAGAACAGAATATTTTCTGGAAGAGGAAAATGCAAAGATCTACTACTTAGCACAATGCATCGCACATGGCAATCAGTAAATATTTGTAGAAGGAAGGAAGGAAGAAAAGAAGCAAGGAACCAAGCAAGAAAAAAAAATGAAAAGTAGTAAAATACATCTCTCTACTCCCATTCAAAATAGATGTTTTGCACTTATAATCATAAATAAAGATGAGTCATTAAAAATGAAAGCAACTATTTAGAGTGAAGGCAAATTCCTCACTGAACACACAAATTAATTACTGCAATTTTATTTCAGATTCTTCTAAATGATTTCTTTTCCAATCTCAAATAACCTCCATGGGCTTAATTAAGGGTTTTTTTTAGTTTTTTTGTTTTCATTTTTTAGACTTCTTCCCTTAATCATAATATTTTCCTTGGTTTGTCTTATAGGTAGTTCTGGAATTGCAAAATTTTGGATTCACGCTTTGCCTATGATAGCTACACAAAATAAATGGTGTTTTTTTGAGAAGACTTCATCTTTAAATAACAGATCATTTTATTTGATTGAGATTTTAAAGTTCTCTTTGGCTCAACCAACTTGCCTCAAGCTTTTAAGGCAATCAGGAATGAATTTATGCGAGCTGCAATGTTACCAGAAGTTAAAGGGAAATTGTCATTTAAGCAGACATTAGGGAGAAATGAGGGCATTCTGTCTACACATTCAAGAAGGTAATTTTCCTCTTAGACAGGAGGGTCTGGTCCTGTTAAGGAAAGTTCATCTCTGTGGTCTTCTACCTATAACTCTGAGATTACAAGTTCACATAGCTGCTTTCCAACCTCAATGTGATTTCCCAAACTGTCTCCTTTACGGGAAAGACAATGCACTTTAGTAAAAGCGACAGAAGTAGCAATCATATCTCTTACTGTAAAGGACGACATTTGCTTTCCAGTGCATGTTATCTTATTGTAAGCGTGCGGGTCTATAAATTTTGCTCAGGGTCCAGTCATTCCTTGAATGACCTGGTCATTCCAATTTTGGAAGGTAGATAGATGAAAGGAAACCCTGATGTACATAGATGTAACAACCAGGCTTTCTTGTCCATCAACCTATTTCCCACTAGAACATTTGGGAGGGGGGAGAGCAAGTCAACTCTAAAGTTGGCAGGTATGGCAAAATCAGTTATTCAAAATCATATATGAAAATTCCCTTATATTTGGTCTAGTATTTGGTTGAGTTGTAATGAACGAGAAAAAGACAACTTCAAAGACATTAGATACAAGTCAAAGTTCCTAGAATGGCCAGGTGCATTGTCCAAAATCAACATCCTTTTGAAATACTTCATATATACTAAGTAAACAATATACAGCTGCAACTCTTGCTACTCTCTTTACTTAACAAGAAAATATGCAAATTTTCAGGTATATCAACTGATTTTTGTGTCATTATCTATAATAGTAAAATATTGCAAGTAACTTTTGCCCATAAATAGGAGACTATTTCAGTAAGTTAGGGCACATCTTTAAAATTAAGTACTATGTGGCCATACATTGGAGGAAGATCCCCATTTTGATCTGAAGAGGTTAAGATACATTATTAATTGAGAAAAAAACTAAATACATTAATCTTTTGTATAAGAAAGGAGGAAAATTCAAATATGTGTGTTCAGATATGTATATTTGCTTATATTTTTCAAAAGAAAACACTAGGAAGATAAGTGATGGCAATTATAGGGAGAGAGAGAGATGGAAAAGGTAAGGTACAATTGTGATTTCTGTCAATATTCCCTGTTACATAGTTTGACTATGGGATTATGTAAATGGTTTATAGATTTTAAAAGTAAAATCAAGTAAAAAGAACAAGTAGTAGTATATTCCACTAAAAGTAATAGTACTTTTAGTGGAATATATACAAAAGACAAAATTTTCTTTCTTACATTTTTTTTTGTTTGCATTATAAATTTCATAGCAAAAATTTTAAAGACTTTTTAAAATAATAGCTGTATCACATTTTCTGGCCAAAAACCATCACGTTCTAAAAAAGTAAAAATAAATTTGTGCAAATAAGAAAGTAAACTATAATTCTGTTCAGAAGCAAATTTCATTTAGAAACCTGCTGGTTTTGGTCACTGTATGTCATCTTTTCAATTTTTTTTCCTGATGAAAGGGATCCCAGATATCTAGTGCATTTTCAGGATAAAAAATATAGTATGTAGCTTCAGCCTTTTTAGATTCCTTCTTTCCCTGTAAAGAACTTGCCATCTATAAAGACCTACAACTTTTGAGTTCTACCCTGTTTATGGAAACAAACAAGTAAACGAACAAAAAATTTTCTAAAGATCAATCATAATGGAAAGAAATAAAAGAACTATAAAATCAGTATCTGGGGCGCCTGGGTGGCTCAGTGGGTTAAGCCGCTGCCTTCGGCTCAGGTCATGATCTCAGGGTCCTGGGATCGAGTCCCGCATCGGGCTCTCTGCTCAGCGGGGAGCCTGCTTCCCTCTCTCTCTCTGCCTGCCTCTCCGTCTACTTGTGATTTCTCTCTGTCAAATAAATAAATAAAATCTTTAAAAAAAAAAAATCAGTATCTGGCATGTTCAACACCATATTTTAATATTTTATCTATTTATTTGACAGACAGAGATCACAAGTAGGCAGAGGCAGGCAGAGAGAGAGGAGGAAGCAGGCTCCCCACCAAGCAGAGAGCCCGATGCGGGACTCAATCCCAGGACCCTAAGAACATGACCTGAGCCGAAGGCAGGGGCCTAACCCACTGAGCCACCCAGGTGACCCCAACAAGATTTTTAATGCCATATGAAATCTCTTACAGTCAGACCTTTACAAAAGAAGAATGAAGTCATGTTTTCACAAGTTTGAGTAGGAATAAAGTAGGCTTAGGGGACCGATGTGTCTCAGTGGGTTAAGCGGCTGCCTTCATCTCAGTCCATGACCCCAGGCTCCTGGAATCGAGTGCTACATGGAGCTCCCTGCTCAGCAGAGAGCCTTCTTCTCCCTCTCCCTCTGCCATTCTGCCTACTTGTGCTCTCTCTCTGTCAAATAAATAAAAAAAATCTTTTTTAAAAAAAGAGAATAAGGCAGGCTTGCATCTGAGTCTTTACTGGAATCCTTCAAAATGATATTTATTTTCAGAGTAAAAAGAAATATGTATCTATATACCTGTATCTATATCTATATCTATATCTATATCTATATCTATCTATATATCTATCTATCTATATATATATCTATATATATATTCTACTTGGCACAGAATACTAACTTAGAAGCTGCTTCAAATCTACTATGGCCATCAATTGAATATTACAATTTCATAATGACTTTAGCTCCATTTTATGTCATATCCTAGAAATAATAGTATAAAAGCCAGGATGTCACTCAAAAGGAAGAAGGCTCAAAAATGGCCAAGAGGAAGGTTGTCCAAATTAGTCATTGGACATCCTGCCAGAACAGAAAAAGTCAAACTGTAGCAAAAACCTGCCCTGAATTCAAGATGTAACGATGAGATAGGATGTGATGGAATAAGAGGCAATATCCTAAGTGGCTGAGAGAATGTGGAAGAACAGGCGAAGGAAAATAGTTGGGATTGACGTGCATTGTTGGCTGGGACATGAGTTGGCTCCCAGTTTGACATCATTTACAAGTGCCTATAAGTACATAAGTCAAGTGTAACATCTTAAGAGAGGTTTCTTTTCCAAAACTTTAAAAAAAGTTATTATTCAAATAAATATATTGTAGGAAAAGGAAGAAAACAACTGCAGAATTGTAAGAATGCAATTTGTTGCCAGCATGACTATCTCTCCACATTTGGAGCTTAGCATTGCCATGTTCTATCAATAATATTAACTAAGTATCTACTTTAGGAAACTATTTATAATTGAGTATCCACTCTATTTGGCACTGTGGGGAATAACATGATGAACACGACATAGTACTTTACACCAAGAATTTATGGTTATTGATATCTGGGAAGGACATTCTCTCCAGTTTATAGTCTTTTCCTTTACACACCCACACCCCAAACTCTCCTATTCCCGTGCTCTTTCACCAAAGAAAGAAATAGTAAGCTAACTGAATAGTTTCCAAGATTCCAACTGAGCCAGCTTTGCCAAAATGCAGATTAAATATTTTCTTTACACGTGAGAACTCAGAAAGTTTACCTCCCACACACCCATTCTTGAGGTTATACTTTTAACAAAACAAAGGAGAAAAATCAAGCAATTCAGAAGATGGTGCATTCAACTGAGAAAGTAGCAAAAGGAAACTCAAGGACAGATAATCTCAGGGTTTGCAAGCGAACATGTAAATTATGACTAAAAGGCCCTAAGAAAAGAAGATTTTCCAGAAAAATGGAGACTCCATGCAATAAGCGCTAAAACTGAGAAGTTATGTAAATGAGGATATGGCAAAGACCCAATTTTTTAAGATCAATAATAACAAAGTTGAGTAGATTTCAGAGGGAAAAGTAAAAAGGTGCACAAGAAAATAAACATGATGTGAGATTAAACAATTATTTGAAGTGTAAGAAAAAATAATCCATTTTGACTGTTGCAGGAAACATCCTCTTTGAGTAATGCAAGAGTCATCATTTTGGATTAATGATAAAGGAAACACATTTGTTATCAATGTTTACATTATTAAAAATGTAAACACTGTCTATTAGGTTTTTAGTTTTATTCGTTCCTTGGCTCTATTCCAGGCACTACTCTAGGAATTGATTATAATTTATTTAAACAAACCTTTAGAGAAAGAATGGAAGACTTATATTAATTATGGAACAGACTTAAATGTAATAGTGCCACAGCAGTTATGACTCAGAGACAATGAGATGTAGATGATGGGACGGGAAGGTATAGGAAAAATAGAAAGGCCTAATAGTATCACACTATATAAATAAGAGTTGATAGTGATTAAGCTAGAGAAACAAGAAATGGAAGTAAAAACGTGTTTTTTAAAATTCCAGTAAATAATAACATTTGGAGTAGGAGAAATAAGAGAATGTAGAATTTGGTGAATCATACATTGTAGGGATTCTATAGCTACTGTTTTGATGGAGTTGATTATCAAGGAAAAGAAACCTGAGCATGTTATGAAGAGGTTTAATTAGAGGTTATCTAATTTCCTCTGAAAGGACTGCTACATTTTTCACTCGTTTTTGGATTAAATTTATACAATTATCTAAGACTAACTGACAATGTTTTCAATATTAATTATGTATCCATGAGAAAGATATATATTTACAATGATTCAGATATATTTATGTTCTTTTATAATGTTTTAAAATCTTCTCCATAAAACTTATTCTTTCAACCAATGAATAAATATTTATTGAGCATCTCCAGTGTTCCATACTATGTGCAAGGCACTGAGGATACAGGAGTGAAAAAGACACATCTGTTGTAAAGAAACTTGCATTTTTCGTGGTGATTTTTCTTTAATAAGTTTCTAACAGTTTATAGCTCTTGAGTGATTTTTAAATTATGTTTTACTTTATGGACTTAATAGTTTATTATTGCTATTATGGGAACATTATTGGTCTTTGTATATTGATCTTCATTTGACATATTTTCTGAACTCCCCTATTTTAATACTTTGTCTACTGATTCTCTTGGGTTTTTATGTAAAGTCTTTATCATTATTTATCAGTAAACAATGACAGTTTTCTCTTTCCTTTTAATCTTTATACATCTTTTTGTTTCTTGTTGCATTATATCATCTAGTCTGCCTGTTCAATATTTAAATCATATTATTTCCCTACTTAAACTTAAATGGTTTTCTATTGCCCCGACATAAAAAAAAAAAAATTGACCCTCTTTTTTTTTCCAGTTTCATCTCATACCCTATATACCCCTCACTTGCCCCACCTCAGATTGATTTACCTGTCCCTTCGATATACTCTGACCCCTTCCAACAGAGTATTGTTCAGTGGTCTCCTCTTTGCCCAGAAAGCTCTTCCCTTCAGTTGACCTGGTTCACATCCTATGTATCAATTGTACTAATCTCAGATCAAGGATCTCACTTTGTCAAAGACTTTCTCCCTGATCAGACCAAATCTTTTTCTAATAGGACTTTATTTTACATTTGTTTATAAGATTGTCTTATTAATACCTATATCCTTCTATCTAGTAGGCTGTAAGCAGTGCAGGGACATTCTGAGAGAGGAAAAATAACTTCCCTCCCCTACCACCACTTTATCCCAATATCTTTGCATTATTCCTAGCACATGGCAAAAATTCAGCAAGCATGGGCTTTTTTTTTTTTTTAAGATTTTATTTATTTATTTGAGAGAGAGAGCAAGCTGGAGCAGGGAAAGTGGCAGAACGAGAGGGTGAAGCAGGTTCCCCACTGAACATGGACAAGTGTCTTACGATGTATCTGCCAGAACAGTAAAGGCAGCTTTTCTCCATGGGTGGGTGTCTGGGTTGGGAGGAGGGTGGGGGCTTACAACTGCAGTGCAAATACATTATAATGAGTCTAGGAGTTACCCTGAGGTAGATGTGGAAGAGGCCCTCTCTACACCTGTGGCTTTTGGTCTGTTAGCCCCCAGGGTCTTTGAAGATACAAGTTCAGGATGTTGTGTTCCTTGGGCTTCTAATGTGTAACCTATTTATCACCCTCCTTCACTCCTGCTAATGTCTCTATCTCCTCCCCCAAACCTAGGTCATACCTGCATTGACCAATGCAATCACTATTTATTGCTTGTTCTGGAGGAATTTTTCACTTTAAATTCAATGCTTTAAATAAGTTGAAAACTGCCTTCGAAAGTAGCTCAAAACCACATTTTGAAGTTAGACCAGCTAGAGTGCACGAACGGCTCTGGGCTGTTTATGTCCATCTCAGAATAAACTGAAATTCAAGTTAAATGCTAAGGTCACCCTGACTCTGAGACCTTGAAAACCAGCTGCACACTCTATTCCAAACATGCCTTTCACACTAGCTAAACTTTTGTAGCACTTGGGACTACACAGAATGACTATTATTATAAACAATTAAAAAATATTTTAAGTAAATTATGTTGAATAATCTAGAATGTATCATTATATATCTTTGTTCAGTAATATGGGGTGGGACATATCATTATGCAAATTATATACAATATAATAATTTATAATACTAATATCATAATTTATATTATGAACTTTTTGCTCCATTCTGATAAAGCATCTTCAGTCTCTGGCCACTAAGTAGAACATTAAAAAATAAATTCTTCATATTGCAACAATAGAATTAAGAACATGTAGAATAATGTAAGAGATGAGAAAAAAATTGAACAGATAAGTGAATGAAAGTAAGAAATGAGAAGAACTGAAGAGATAGTCAAGAGATTTTCAAAAGGTATAGTCAACAATTGGCAACTTGGGTAGAGAGATAACAAGTAGTGCAGAAAGAACCCAGTATTTTTGGTTTGAGCAAATTTCAGTCTGTCAATACTATAGGTAATCTCAGTTCAGAAACATAATTTGGGGTGATAAAGAAAATACATCATTTACTTTTGTATAATTTTGAAAGGTTTGTGAGCTATCTAGGCAGAAATATCTAGTAGATAGATATATATCTATAACTCAGAGAAAAATTGGGCCTAGATATATTTTTTCAGTTTTATTGATATAGAATTTATAAACCATAAATCCATTCATTGCAAATGTATAGTTTGAGGACTTTTAGTAAATTTTGTAGTTGTGCCAACCATTGTGACATTCCACTTTTAGAACACTCCTATTTCCAACCTCATGCAGACACTGAACCACATTCTCTCTGTATGGTTTAGAAATTTCATACAAATGGGGTAATTCAAGATGTATACTTTCGTGCCTGGCTTCCTTCACTCAGCATAATGAGTTTGAGGTTCATCCATGCTGTTGCATGTATCAGTAGTCATTCCTTTTCATTGCTGGATAGTATTCCATTCTATGGATATACGCTAATTTCGTTCTAATTTCATTTAGCCATTCACATGTAACTGGAAATTGGCTAAATGTTTGGTTATTATGGACATTTGCAAAAGGTCTTTGTGTGAACATGTTTTCATTTCTCTTAGGTAAATATGTAGGAATAAAATTGCTATGTTACATAATCAGTATATATTTGACTTTTTAAAAAAACTCCCAAATTGCTTCATTAAGTGACACTCCTACCAGCAATACATTAGGATAGAGATATACATTTGATTTTTAGATAGCGGTAATAGAAACATGGATGTGATCACCCAGCATACTGATCAGATTAGGCTAAAGTATACTGCATCAGCAAACAGTCTAAAACCTCAGTGGTTTATAATAACAAAGGTTTTCTTCCTGGTTATACAACATGTTCATGAAGAATTGGTTGCAACTCTACTCTAATTGTTCCGTATTCTGGAATTCAGGCTGATGGAGCAGACCCTATGTGGAGCCTTTGTCTTTTGTAATGGTTAGAAAAAAAAAGAATGTAGCAAAGTGGAACCTGGTTCTTAAAGCTTGAAAGTTTAACACATTGCCAGTTCCACTGATATTTCTTTGGTCAATCTAGTCACATAGATAAGCCTAACTTTAATGAGTAGGAACAGTATATTGCTTATCCAGGGAAGGGAGAAGCAGATATTGGTGAAACTTAAGTTTATAATCTATCACACTTCAGAGAGAAAATAAGTGGCCAGAAATGGACAAGGACAAAACTGTGGAATGCGAGAATTCGTATCTTTTTAATCACATTTTAATGAGCATCTACTATGTTTCAGTGATCATATGTCTCTCATTATCCAGCCAGTCAGCCTGAGCTTGCTCATATGGTGGTGGCAGGGGACCAAGAGGACAAGTTGAAGCATTTAAGACCCCTTGAGGCTTATGCTTGAAATCACCAGTTTTACCACATTATCTGAAACAACGCATGAGATCTACCCAGTTTAAAGAGATGAAGACATGGACTCTTATCTCTCGATGTGAGGAGCAAATTCACACACTGCAAATGGCATAAATATAAAGAAGATGAATAACTGTGATTAATTTTACAACCAATTTACCATACATCAAAATGACAAGTGTTACCGAAAATTATCCATATTGAAAACTTTCATTGGAGATTCACCCAAGATAATGGTGATTGTAAATTACAGTTTAAAAGGTTAATCCTGGTCAAGTCTCAAAAATTCATGCTGTTTTCCGCTGGGGTGGGGTTTCTCCCCCCAGAGGCTCCTTGGTTGTCCTTTCTCTCACGGCTCCTTTGAGTGTTAGTTCCATCCTTTGAAACAAAGTGGAAACAGCTTCCTCCCCACCTCCACTGCATCCTGGGCTTGTTGTAGGAGTGACAGCCTCCTACGACAGATATTCAGAATCATCTTTGGGTGTCCTTCTTTCCTTGTCTTTGATAATAGCACAGTTCACAGCCAGATAATTACAGTCCAGTCCTATAAGGTCTAAGAAGCTCAGATATCTTCTGTTTTCTCTTTCTTTTGGTCTCAGCCAGCAATGTTTCCACTGACATAATCACATCTCTATTTCTGGCTTTTGTTGAGATGGTTCACACCCATACCAATCTCCTTACTCAATGCTTACTTGGTTTGTTACATCCTTAGTGTTGTCTTTGAACAGCTTTCTCATTTTTTGTGTGTTGTTGTTTTAATATGGACAGGTTGAGAATTTTCAAATTTTTAAGGATCTGGTTCCTTTTTTGCTTAATAATTTCGTCTTCAGTTCATTTCTCTTCTCTTGCATTTTACAATAAGCAGTGAAGAGGAACCAAGCTCCTTCTTTATCATATTTCTTAGGAATTTCCTATGCTAAATATTCAATTTCATCACCTGTAAGCTCTACCTTCCACAAAACACTTTAAAAAAATGAGAACAATTCAGCCAGGTTCTTTGCCACTTTGTGAAAGGATGCCTTTCTTCCAGTTTCTAGTGTCATATTCTTCATTTCCATCTGAGATTTCATCAGAATGTCCCTTACTGTCCATATTTCTACTAATATTCTGATCATAGTTACCTGGGTTTTCTCTCTAAGAAGATGGAAACTTTCTCTATAGCTCTCCGCTTTTCTCTCTGAGTTCTTACCAAAATCTCCTTTAAAAGTCTGTTTATGACAATTCAGGCTTTTTCTAACATGCACCTCAACATTCTTTCAGACTCTACTCATTACCCAGTCCCAAAGTTATTCCACATTTTAGGTATCTGTGATAGCAGCATTCCCAAATCTAAGTATAATTTCTGTTTCAGCCCATTTGGGCTATAACAGAGTACAATAGAGTGGGTGGTGTATAAACAACAGATTTCTTACAGTTCTGTATACTCTAAGTCTGAGACCTGGGTTCTGGTGAGAGTCCTCCTTGGGACTACAAACTGCAGACTTCTCATCATATCACTTGGCGAAAAGGAAGAAATCTCTGGGGTCTTTTGTAAGAGAATGAATTTTATTCATAAGGGCTCTGCCTTCATAACCTAATCATTCCCCAAAACCCCCTTCTCCTAATACCATCACACTGGGGGGACGGTTAGAATTTGAACATATGAATTTCAGCTATAACACCACTGAATTGTTTCCTCCCTTTATAATAATAAAGAAATTTCCATTATCTTGTGAGACTCAGAAATGATAAGTATGGGAACTATGATCAAAATCCCATATGCCAGAGGATTTAAAGTGTGTGGTTTTTTTTTTTTTTTTAATGCAGCATGAAAGCAGTTTGGCTATAGTCTTATTTAAATTTGCAGATTTGTGTGGAATTGCTCAAGCTTCAAAATATACCAGAATATAGTCCTAATATATTATGATTAAGAGGTACATGATTTCTGGAATATATGTAAGACAGCGGAAGATTTGACTGGGATCTGAATAAGCTAAAGACTAATTTCTTGTTGGAAAATTTGTCTTCCATTTAGTTTTCCTCCAATAACCAAAAGAAGTTGTCAGCTTGCAACAATCTGTTTGAAATAAATGGGCTAAAATAGAGGATTATCCCCAAGGTCTGGAATTAGAAAGACAAAGAGTGATCTGAATGTTACTAAGCATTAAGAGCCCAATAATTACTACGTAAGCAAAACATCATTTTAAACTCATCACTTGCTTGGTGAAATACTCTTGAGAATAGTCTCCTACACTGGGGCACTTGGGTCGTACAGTCAGTTAAGTGTCCAACTTTTGGTTTCACTCAGGTCATGATCTCAGGGTTGTGAGATCGAATCCCATGTTGGGCTCTGCACCAAGCACTGAACTTACTTAAGACTCTTTCTCCCTCTCCCTTTGTCCCTCCCATGTCCTGCTCTCTCTTTCTCTCAAATAAATAATTTTTTTAAAAAAATGAATAGTTTTCTGGGGCACCTGGGTGTCTCAGTGGGTTAAGCCTCTGCCTTCGGCTCAGGTCATGATCTCAGGGTCCTGGGATGGAGACCCACATCGGGCTTTCTGCTCAGCGGGGAGCCTGCTTCCCACCCCACCCCCCCACTAGCCTCTCTGCCGACTTGTGATCTCTCACTCTCTGTCAAATAAATAAATAAAATCTTTAAAAAAAAAAAAAAAAGAATAGTTTTCTGCACTACTCATGACTGAACCTACCAGCAAGCTACAAGGACCTCCTTTCCCATTACCTATACAGGCACAGTTAACCACTGATGCTAGACTGAAGAAAACATTTTGGTTTGAAAACTTGTAAGGTGCCATTTTGAGTATCACTTGCACCTAGAAACAGAACAAACTGAAATGAAATCAAATGTCTGAAATTGAAAAATCATCTTCCATTTTTGATGAAAGAATTATGAGTCATTTGCAAAACAATTACCATGCTAGGCAATTTCAAAATGAATAAGTTAATGTTTTATATCAAACTAACTTTATAAATATATACTCAAATATATTTTATAAACCTAAAATATATCAAATATATTTTATACATTTTATATACCTATTTTATATAAACTGACTTTATAAATATATACTCAAATATATTTTTCATACCTAAAGTCTTGACAGTTGTTAGCCAAAGAGTTGGGGAAGAGATGTCCACATTAGTGGTATCCTGTGATAATGTACACAGTAAGATGTGAAAGGATACAGCTCCACTTTTCTACTGATTTACTACCACTCGAAAGGCTGACAGAACATTGCACCCAAGGCATCAATATCAATCATCCCACAGCTGTTCTCAATTTACCTCTTGAGCTTCCCAAATGTTAATAACATATACTAGTCCTGAATGGCAAAAAGTTTAAGTTAAAATTTAAATATTTATTAGGAAAGATATAGATTACATTAAAAGTTACAAATTACAAAAAAAGAGTTACAAATGGCCTTATATTTGAAAAAGGGCTTTGTACAACATTTCTGTTTTCAAATTTGTCATAAACTACATATAAGACTATAGGACTATGGTGTTTAAATAGAATTCTTGTATGTTTTGGATGCTGCTTATATGAATTTGTATAAGCATTTCCAAAAGACAGGAAATACTTTGACAATTAGATATCATAAGAACAGGTTTTCCAAACAAGTGTGAGTTTATTATTGTACAGGCTAAGGAAAAAGAGCTTGGTTTGTGGGCTTAGACTTTTCCTATGTATAAGCAGTCAAGTGAGAAAGTGGAAAGTTACTTTTTTTTTTTTTTTGAAAACGAGATAATTTGCTCCTATCTCTACTTGTTTGTTGACTTAAATTTCCTAAAGGAATAGTGAGTAAGAGGTTAAAAAAATAATTTTAACATGAATTTCTTTGAATAAAGACTGTGAAAGAAAATTCAACACTGACCTCTGTCTCTCCTCTTTTGAGAGTTTACAAGGCTCTAAATTAATTTTAGATACAAAATTGATTCTCTTCCAAAGTGGCTTTAAAAAGCCTTAGGGGACAATAAAACCTTGGGTGGTAGATAACTTACTTAATCTCTCTCTGAACTTTTTGTTTTCCCAGTCTATAAAATAAAAATGGTATCACCTTCCTCATAAAAGTTGCTGTAGGATTAAATAGGATAATTTAATTTTTAAAACATGGATAAATAATGGGTAAATAGTAGTCAAGTTGTCTGGAATAAAAAGTATGGAATTGGAAATCAGAGTAATTCCGAGGAAGAACGTATACAATGAGGGTCTATGTTCTCTGCTTGTTGGCTGGCTGAATAACTAATGGCAAATAAATACTCCAAGCTCACTCTCTTCACTCCTGATGTCCTGCAAGTCTCCTTTGCCCAACCAGAAGCCAGTGGAAAAATTGTCCATGGAGGTGATTCATATTTGATCAGCCTTGTATAGAAGAAAAGGATTAAGAATTAATTTGGAAGGGCAAATAGAAGATACCTGGCACATTACATTTTTCATTGATGTTTCTTGAATACCATGAAGGTTGGATATAACCCTTTGCAACTTTTATAAAATTCTTTATTTCTTCTACCATCAACTTCTCACATCACAGGTAGGAAAAGAATAAATGAAACAAGATAGGATTGGGAGGGAGACAAACCATAAGAGACTCTTGATGTCACAAAACAAACTGAGGGTGGCCGCAGGGCAGGGGGGTAGGGAGAGGGTGGTGGGGTTATGGACATTGGGGAGGGTATGGGCTATGGTGAGTGCTATGAAGTGTGTAAACCTGGTGATTCACAGACCTGTACCCCTGGGGCTAATAATACATTATATGTTTATGAATAGATAGATATAGGTTATCCTTACAGAAAGATTCCTCTAGAACTCTAAATGTGATCCAATGGCTTTAACTTATACATCAACTTTCAAACTTACCACATATAAAGAAAAATAAATAAAATAAATCTAAAAAAACAAGAATTATCTGATGGTGCTTTCAAAAATGATTTGCCTACTCTATTTATCCTGTTGGACACAGGAATTTTAGCAGGGATGGAAAGAAGCTCCTCTAATTCAGCTCTCTCTTTCCACCACACTCCTCTTTTGGAAAACCAGCATATTTGCTTTATCTATATTCTTATCTCAGCCTGGAAAAATCCTTCTTTCTTTTCCTTTTTGGATAAATCATACTCACTCCTCCAGGCCCAGTTAAAAATTTAATCTTCTTAGGGACGCCTGGGTGGCTCAGTTGGTTGGACGACTGCCCTCGGCTCAGGTCATGATCCCGGAGTCCCGAGATCGAGTCCCGCATCGGGCTCCCAGCTCCATGGGGAGTCTGCTTCTCTGTCTGACCTTCTCCTCGCTCATGCTCTCTCTCACTGTCTCTCTCTCAAATAAATAAATAAAATACTTTTTAAAAAATTTAATCTTCTTAATGAAAGTTAAATAGAAATACTGAAATGAATGCCCACTTCTCATAGCTTCAAAACTATTCTGTCAATATCTTTATCATAGTACATTGTACTACCCTTCCTTTCTCCGTTATGGATTAATTGAGGACAAGAACCATGTTTTATTCATTTGCATCCGTGAAACTTAGCACTATATCTAGTGTATAGCAAATGCTCACGAAATATTTGTGGAATTATAGTGACTGGCTTTCCATGTCATTAACAAGAGATGGAGGAAATATGTTGCTTTTTCAAAATTTAAAGTAAGAGAGGTGACTTTGACAAGGAAAGAGATCTTCACTGAAACCCCAAATTCTGCTGCTATTCTTAAATAAGAAAATTTATTTTTTCCAGAGTCCTTTTACTAGGTAATTTACAGTACAATTAATACAAATAATTAAATCTTAAGCCCTCCAGAGAAGAAAAAACGACAACAGTGTCTGGAGTAATTGGGAAATGTAACCGTGAATTTACACAATAGACAAATAGAAGTATGGAAGAGATCCATCCTACTAAATGTAGTAATTAGCAAAGCAGATATTCATCTTCTCATGCCAGATAAAACTTTGTACTTAAACTTTTACCTAGTTGATTTCTTAGCTGACAAAATGGTAATTACGGCTGCAGATTTTAAAAGAAATGTCAAGTTATTGAAGTAGCCTGGTCTAGAATTGTGAAGTTATTGGTTTGTGTTAAGCCATTTTGTTGGATAATATCCTTTTCAGAGAAAAAGAATGAGAATGAAAAGAGTACATATTATAACTAAATGTTGGGAATCTTACCAAATTTCCCCCAACCTACATCTAAACTTCCAAAGGAAAGGGCCTCTTGAACTAGGCTTTCTAAGCAACCGGGACTCCCTAATGATTTAGTCCCATTCTGACATGGTGATATATATTTCAGAGTTCAATGAAATAAACATGTGAGTTGGAAAGGAAATTGCCACTTAAACTAACCATAAAAATCTCCAAAATGTAACCTTCAATTGTTTGGGGGTAATGATGGGATCTATAACTGTGAACTTTTTTTTAAGCAAAAATACAAAAACAACATCATCTTCAAACTTAGTTATTTTGTTAACACTAGTGAAAGCTGTATCATGAGAAATTTCATCCTAAATCATATATTTTTATGTCTCTGATACCTCATAGGGAAATATAATTAAAACCTAATTTTGAAATATAATTGAAAACTTGGGACTGATTCTACATGTTTTCTTATATTTTTCCCCACTAAAGATTTTGGTTTGAGTTCTATTTTCCTTGCTACTTTCACCTGCCTGAAGTCATAATCTTCCAATTGTAACATAAAAAACCTTTTCTGTAACAACCAGCTGAGATACCTCAAACAGAGGACTACACTTTGAGATTCGAAAAAGCAGCAGGAAATGACTGTCAAAAGTTTAAAAAAAAAAAAAAAAAAAATCTCCTAGCAAAGAACTAAGCAAGAGAAGTTCAGAGAACATAATGTAGAAACAGAAATGACCTTCCAGAGACTGTCTAATTTTCCCAGAGAGATTTCATAGATTCTGTTAGGCCCTTTCACAAAATACAATCAGTCAGGATTCATCTTGGAAATAATGACAAAGCTTCAGAATGCAGAGAATTTAAGGCCTAGGAATTGCTTAAAACCAACAGTTCTAAAGAATCTTACTATCCCAAATAGAAATCTCTTGGAACTAATTTCTTAAAAATGATTGGCTAAATATTATTAAGTCAAACTGTGAGATAAATATTAAAGAAATAGACTACCAACAATAGAAATGTTATAATATTTCAGTAAGTTAATGATCTGCCTCTATTTATTAAAAGAATTTTTAACAATCATAGAATTGGCACACTAGGTTAAAAAACAGTTGACCTTTATTGAAACATGAGATAATTTTTAAATAAAGAAATATTTAAATTATGTTCTTTGGAAGGCATAATTAAATTATAAAAAGAAAATCCTAAATTAACAGCTATGTGATATCTATTGCTCAAAAAAATACCACAAGCTATTGAGTGACCTAAAATTACTCTAACACTAAAAACAAACCAAGAAAAAAAAAACATAAAAAAATACAAAAACTAGATTGTTATAGAGATTAAAAGAGATAATATAAATGAAAGTACTTTATAAATATGGTGCATTAAGCATGTGAAATGAATTTTAATAACCATTTTTGGGAGGTTGACATAAATGATCACAAATGAAGATTTTGGAATATTTTACACAATCACCAGATTTTTACTCTTTCTTTTTTTTTTTTTTTGATTTTTACTCTTTCGATACAAATGTATTATTCTCTTCTTCTGATTTGCTCAGTGAACATTTTCTTTTTATGTTCAGTACTACATCGCTTGGTAATATTTTTAAGACATTATACCAGAGGAGGTAAGTATACAACTTGCTTCTGATCTAGCTTATCTAAAGGCTAATAATTAATTCTCAGTTTGGATTTCCCTGTAAACAGAGTCTGACATGAGAACCCGTATGGGGGTGAGTTTACTGTGGAAAGAAAGTAAGACTAAGAAGGACAAGCTAACAAAATAGTGAGTTGTTGAGATTACTGCTGTAGGCATTGGAAGCTTGCTTCTACCAGGACTTCTGTGAAATACATGTAATTATCCACCTGAAGAGCACTAGACTAGAACTTTTATTTACTGATTCTAGCCTCCACTGGGTTAGTAGTTCCCCCAGAGTACTAAGACTCTTATACTTCCAACCTGTGTTTACACAGAGCCAAAGAAGGCCCTGGTGATTAAAAAGGATGGCCGCACCAGTGTTCTGGTGCTGTATGCTGCCATTGTGAGCTATGTCTGGGCTTACACAGAACTATGTACAGCAGCTAAGGCTATGTTAGTTTTCCATTACTGTGTGTTAAATTACCACAACCAGCAGCTTAAGACAATACCCATTCATTAGTCTACAGTTTCTGAAGGTCAGAAGTCCAGGCATAGCTAGATTTTCTGCTTAGAGTTTCACTGGACTGAAATCAAGATTGGCTGGGACTGTGGTTCTCTAGACCCCAGGCCCTATTCCAAGCTCACTGGTTATTAGCAGAATCCTCCTCTTTATGGCTGTAGGACTGAAGCCCCTGTTTTCCTGCTAGCTGTCAGCTAGAGTCTGCTGTTGGCTCCTAGAACCTGCCTACATTTCCTTGCCATGTGAGCCACCCTAGGTAGTTCACAAGAGGGATGCCTGCTTTCTTCCCAGCCAGTAGGAGTCTATATCTCTGACTGACTTCCCTTTCTGTCACCAGGGGAGGAAACTCTAATTTTAAAAGGTTCATGTGATGTGCCAAATAATATCCTTATTTTAAGGTCAACCAATTAAGATTTAACTGCAATGGTGAAATCCCTTCACAGCAGTATCTATATTAGAGACCGAATAATTGGTAAAAGGTGTATGCACCAGCGGCCAGGAACTTGGGAAGCATGTTAGCATTCTGCCCACCCCAGAGTGAAATCACAGATTGGTTGAAGGGATGTGGTATGGGACACCAAAAGCATTTGCTGCAACACTTTTTAAAAAGTGAGTTTGTTGGGCACTGGGTGGTTCAGTGGGTTAAGCCTCTGCCTTTGGCTCAGGTCATGATCTCAGGGTCCTGGGATGGAGTCCCGCATTGGGCTCTCTGCTCAGCGGAGAGCCTGCTTCCTCCTCTCTCTCCCTCTCTCTCTCTCTGCCTGCCTCTCTACCTACTTGTGATCTCTCTCTGTCAAATAAATAAATACAATCTTTAAAAAAAAAGAGAGAGAGTTTGTTTCCTAATATAAGTAAGCAAGAAGTTAGAACCTAGCAAGATGGGTGTGAATTAAGAAGTAGCCACTAAGTTTGGTTTAGGGAATTAAATGGTCATGTTTTTCTGGTACTTAAATAAAGAACCAAATAGAGCAGATCTCAACATGCATCACAATGCGGGCTTTCAATTATTTTCTATGATGTCTTCTACATGGGATGCATAAATAGGTGCATCTGTTAAATAAGAACTATGCCATAAAATTGATAGCTCTGAGGACCTGTGCAACTACTGAAAGAGGTAAAATGGAGATTTTTAAAGATTTACTTCCCATTTATCTTGTATTGTAAGCATTATTTGAGTGAATTACAGCAGACTCAATTAATTTTTTCATACATAATTGTTACATTTTATCTAGCCTATTAAATCTAACATTTAAATTAAAAAACCTAGTTACTATAAATTAAATATCTGCCAATTTTATGGCTATGAGCACATGCTAATCTTCATGCTGGAAGATGAGCCATGCAGATTGCAAGCATCCAAGCTATATTTAGAAGCACATTACTAGAGCTGGGTATTCAAATTTGAGCTCTGCTTGATCTTGTATGAAGTTCTTCTCCATTTTGTAAAAAGTACGTTCAACGGTGCTTCTAATTGTGTAATTTAACTACTGAAGAGCTTAGGTGGCATTACCTATTGCTATGCAGACAATGGTGCTGTGTTTGTGGTTACTGCCACACAAAAGCAGCACTCTGATTTTTCCGAACGCATTTCCAGTATTATATGGCATCCCTAGTAACCTGTCCTGTCGCTTCCTAAGCAGCTCTCTGAGGTAGTGATGAGCAAGAGAGAAGCAAATAGAAATATAAACCACAGGGGGCACCACCCTGACTCTCAGTGCACTCTGCTCTTTCTACTCCCTGCCAGGCTTGAAAGAGGGACTATCACACAATCCTGTGAAGACTTACTATATGCCAAGTGCTATGGTGAAAACTTGATCTATATGCTTTATTCTCATTTAATCTTCATAAAAAGTTTAGGACATAGGCACGAGTGATACCCTTATTTTATAGGTGAGGTTACAGAGGAGCTTATGTGGCTTGCATATAGCTAATAAGGTTGCATAGCTAATAATAAGCTAATAAGGATTCAAGCCTAGGTAGCCTAATTCCACAGCCAGTGTTCTGAACCTTTATGTTATAACATCACAGAGGTGGTGAATACATTTTCTAAAATTAGATATTCTACAATTGAGAGGAAAAACAGGTTTTGACAATGACACCCCCTATCTTTTTAAAGTCTAATCACTAGAAGAAACACCATGTTTCAAAAAGTATTATGAATACATTTTTAAAATTCACTTTCTCTAATGTTTTAAAAATTATAGCATGTGACCTTAAATTTTCTAAAATTGCTACTCAAGGTCTCATAAAATTAGTAAATTTTCCCTCAGATCCTTAAAACCAAGTTGACTAGAGGATTCAGATTCATGAAGTACTATAAAATGCTGCACATAAATATGCCACCAAATATAACTTGATATGAAGCATTTGAAGATCTCAAGGCTTCTTTTCCTCTTGTACAATATACCATTCACTGAGCCGTACACAGAACTACTACCAAATGTTGATTTCCCAAAAGAAACATAACAGAATTATTTTCTATTTTAAAATTTTAAGATTTAAAAAATGTGACTACCAGAGCAACTGTCTCACAATTAGAAATTATTTTCTATTCATTTTTTTCTTAAATATCAGTCACTTTTGAAAAATAAGGCAAAAAAAATCTCATATTCCATATACTCCTACCTGATGAGCACTCAGACCTCTCGGTTCTATTTTCTCAAAATCACCAGCCAGTTCTCACTGCCTTCACTCAGGCAGGATGCATGATGGATTTTAAGAGTAATCATTTACAAAGGCAAAAGACATAAAACTACTAACATTCACTTACTATTGTTTCTCAGAGAAATTATCCTCTTGAAGGTTGATGCTTATTTAAAGGGAACAAAGTGTCTTCAAAAATGAAAAGACTACCAAATAGTGATTCATAGCTCAAATGCCTTGGTTCCATGCTCTAAAAGCAGAATGTTAAGCAAAGTCTTTAAATTGCCCATGTGGATTTTACAGACTAAATGAGGCTAAGAACTGAACCACGGAAATACAGCATGGATAAATTTCACCAAACTGCTTCCAAATTTAGCGTCATAAATTTCCAATCCACATCTTACAGAATTTTGTATAATATTAGAGAACCAACATGTAAGCTTATGCAGCTTGTCTTTTAAAGGGTCCTGACAGGGGCGCCTGGGTGGCTCAGTGGGTTAAAGCCTCTGCCTTCGGCTCAAGTCATGATCCTAGGGTCCTGAGATCGAGCCTGCATTGGGCTCTCTGCTCAGCGGGAGCCTGCTTCCTCCTTTCTCTGCCTGTCTCTCTGCCTACCTGTGATCTCTGCCTGTCAAATAAATAAAATCTTAAAAAAAAAATAAAAAATAAAGGGTCCTGATATTTCTGAGATAGAAAATAATGTTCCACGGCTAGAGAAGATCACCTATATTCCATGTTGGTGTTAATACACAATCATAATGTAAGAATAAAACTAAGGGATTTTTTCTAGTTTGCTGAGTAAAACATTTACATATTCAAAATAAGAATTATAGAATCAGTGAAAGAAATACAGTATTTTAAGATACTTGCAATTAAATGCTTAGCATAAGTGATCCACACTAACAGAAAACCTTATTATGCACATAATTTGTGAAGTCCCTATTATAGATTCTACAAAGAGAGACAATGAGTACAAGATACAATCTTTTAAGAGTATAATCTACTAAAAAACAATTAATACAATAGTGCCATGAAAGTTATATATAAGAAAATTATCTCATTAAATGAAGCATAAAAGTTATTTTGTTTTAATTTTTACAGTATTTTTTCTTTAGAACAGCAATTAATTCTAAATTACAAACTCCAAAATATTATACTCAGCTATTATAATGATATGACAAATAAGCATATCAAATTTTAAATCATAGAGGGATGCCTAATATAATTTGTTGGATTTTGATAAAGAGCAAAAAGTCTTTTTCTGTGAAAGACAATTGAGGGGTGATTTTCCCATTCAGTTTAATATTTATATATTAGGTATAATTCTGATACCTTTGCTATTTAATGCCATGTTAAGTTTTTTTAAATCATTTTGCTGGAGATACCTGAATCATGAAGGAGTCATACTTCTGATTCAAGCTCCCATCCAGAAACCAAGGAAACAAGCCCAGTAAGTCACTCCAAATCAGAATGTAGAATGAAAAAATTTAAAAATATAATAAAGTTTTATACACACACACACACACATAGATATATATAGCGAGAGAGAGACAGAGACAGAGAGACAGAGACATGAGAGATGGGGGGGCAGAAATACACATATGTTTAAAGTTGATAAAAAGCAAACACAACAGACATTACATGTCCTTTGCTAGGCAGAAAACCCAGGAAGGTGGGAGGTGTAGTGTTTGTGACCCTGGGCTTAGATGACAGGCCTGTGTTTAAAAAAGTGCTTACCAGACTCATGAACCTAACCTCTTTTCCATAAATGGAAGTAATACCGTAACTCACTGGTTTGTTGTGAATTAACATGTATCAAACAGTGAATGGGAGAAAATACACTTTTGAAACCATAATTAAAATAGCAGCACAATTATTTAATCATTACCATAGCCAAACAAATTACTATCCTCATTTTTGAAATAAAGATATTGAGGCTCAGAGAAGCTAAATAACTTGCTCATAGATGCCTACACAGAACATGACAAAGCTAACATTTGAAACAAGATCTGTCTGATTTTCACTTACACCACACCGCTAACTGTATTCTACAATTCTCAAAATCCCCCACGGAAGTTTTTAAAAAATTTTTTATTGTTCTCACTGTCGTTTATAGTATCTGCATTAATTTGCTAGGACTATTGTGGCAAAGAACCAAAACCTGGGTGTCTGAGAGTAACAGATACATACTGTATCTCAGTTCAGGAGGCTCAGAGTCCTAGGTCAAGGTGTTGGTAGTGTTGGTTCCTTCTTAAGGCTATGAGATAGGTTCTGTTCTATTCTCTTCTTCTAGCTTCTGGTGGTTTTACTGTCAATCTTTGATGTTCCTTGGCTTCTGTTTCATTACCTTGATCTCTGCCTTCATCTTCATGTGGTGTTCTTCCTGTGTGTGTCTGTGTCCAAGTTTCTCTTCTTTGTAAGGACACTAATTATATTGGATTAGGGGTGCACTCTACTCCAGTATGAACTCATCTTCACTAATTATATCTGCAATGACCCTATTTCCAAATAAGGCCACATTCTAGGGTTTGGAGCTGGGTTGGGGTTAGGGGGTAGAACCACAACATATAAATTTTGGAGAGAAACAATTCAACCCATAACAGTTCCCAAAGAGAAAATGAATCTTCCCATGTAGGCAGATGTGGTCTTGTAATACTGCCCTTCACTAATATGATTTGACCACGCAGTAGTTGGTGTGTTGATGAGTTCATTTTGCCACTATGCTGTCAGCTGGCTTGGGCTACTCACTGCATTCTAATTGTATAGTCAATTTTAACACCCAAGCTAGCTAGCTTACTGAACTGATGTTTTCTCCAAGCCAGCATCTTTTGATCATTTAAGTTTCCCACCATCCCTTATAAGTGCCTATAGATTCTCCTATAGAAAGCTAGAAGATCTCAGACTGGTGACTGCAGCTCTAGCAATCACCCACTTCTCAGTGAGACATCTACACCCTACTTCAGAGTTCAACAACTTCTCCTTTAGAATTACATAAAAATTCTTTCTTGAGTGACAAATTCTTATCTTAGGGTTTTTGTCACCAAAGATTATGCATTCACTTTTCTACTCTCAAAGACTACCCGTCATTATCAAGGTGACATATTCCTGCCTCAGGATGTTTGTTTGTAGTTATGCTGTTTTTCACGTATCATCATTGATTGACTCTTGAGCTAATTAGTCAGTTAACCTCTCCTAATCAAAGCCATCCAAAAAGATGATGGTGCATTTTTCCTGCAAATGGCCAAACCTATCTTTTCAGGTATCACTAAAATAACTCAATTTGTTCTTAGTTTCTAAGATCCTTTACAATATAGCAATTATGGGCATGTGTTACTTATGTGTTAAACTTCTCTTGATATTAAGGGCAAATAATATCTAGACCTGAAGTGTTTGGGTTTTTTTCAGATATGGGAAATTTAAAAATCCAATATTATAGCATTTATAAATATATATCATATATGTGTAAAATAACATAATAATAATATGATACAATATAATATATATAAAACACCTGGAGTTCCATGGGTTCCCTCATTGAATAATTCCAGTTAATGTAGATTCTCATGGAGAAACAGGATAAAAGTTTAAGTGCTCAAGGTATAAGGTTTGGCAAGACCTAGTTCAAGTCTTCTTTCTGCTACCACCCGGTTCTGGGACCTTGAGCAAATTAATCAACCTCAATAACTTCATGTGTAAAATGAGAAATAAAAATAGCCCCCACACATGAGCTTGTATTTGTGTAAAGCAGTGTTTCCAGAACTTCCTTAGTGATAAAAATCATCTGGAACACATTAAAAACACAAATTCCAAGACCTTCTCCTCCAGGGAATAGAACTCAGAAGATTTGGGTACAGGCCTCCAAAATCATTATTTTCAGGGAGTACCCCAAAATCATCAGTATCACCAGGCAAGTTTAGGACATATTACTGTTTTGCACAGTTCATATCCTACTCAGTAAATGTTAGTGTTATTTCCATTTATCAAAATTCATTCCTGAGAGACCCACAGGAAGGAAACTGGCTCCTGCATGTTGAATATGGAGGCCATGTCTCACATTTCCCATCCTGATTCTATAGCCTGTGTAAGCCCAATTCACTCTTTAGATTTTCTGTAAAAACAAAAGAAAATAAAAACCATCCATTCTCTGCATTCCTATAGGTGGAGTCTGTCTTCCTCCTCAGTAAACTGAAAATGAAATTGACCAGCCCCTTTATGTATTTCCACAAAAGCTACATCAAATTGTTAATGAGAATAGAACACCTAACTAAAGAGCAGGGATCATGAGAAGGAATCACACTGCCCCTCAAAGATCCTTACTAGACATTCCAAATATATTTTCTCATCTCAGAGAGAGAAATTCAGTCTTCTGTTCTTAAAATTTTCCTCAATTCTCAGGGTCTTGGGTCTCACCTTTCCAACAAATTAACTTAAATCATAAAAAGGGGCTTACTGGCTCATGTAACTGGAAGTTGGGGATAGATCAAGACTCTCACTGACTGACCTGCTTCTCTCTGGATGTTGGCTCTTCTCTCAGACCTATCTGTGTTGTAGGAAGTGTGGCAATTGGCAGCCAGAAGTCATAGCATTAGAACTCACAATTCAGTGGAACAAGACTATGTTACTGTCACTTACTATATTATTGTCATTCTTTAGAAGGAGGATGGATCCTTATCCAAAATTTGGATCAGATGGCAAACTTATGACACAACACACATATACCATGAGAATAAGGAAAAATCTTATTAACTTACATATAAGGTTTTCTGGGGAGACCAGGGCAGGCCCAAGCTAGTCAAAAAATAGCTTGGGGAGACAGGATGGCTCTGTCAATTAAGCTGTCTGCCTTCAGGTCAGGTCATGATCCAGGGGTCTCGGGATTGAGCCCCATATCGGGCTCCCTGCTTGGTGAGGAGCCTGCTTCTTCCTCTTCCTTTGCTGCTCCTTCTGCTTGTGCTCTCCCTCTCTCTCTCTACCAAATAAATAAACAAAATCTTTAAAACAAAAAAAATTTTTTTAATGGCTTGGGAGAGCAGAAAGAGGAGACTGGCTTGAGGCTTTTATTGCGATTAGAAGATGGGGTCAGAATGAGATTTCCTGTGCCTGGGCTTATGTGGTGTGAATCTCCCACACGCACCAAAGGAGAAGCACTGGGCTTTCTTAGATTGCCCAGGTGTGATGCAGGAGGGAGAAGGGAGAAGTGAGGCCTAAACACTTTTCAGCAGTCAAACACCAAAAGATGAAGCCAGACTTTATTTTAATATCGTGATTTGGGTTACACGTTCGCATGTCAGAACCATTATTGTCTCTAGAATACAATACTATGACAGATGTTGTGTTCATATCCATACCCATAGGGACAAGATCCTGGAATTGGTGCCCCACAAGATCAAATGAAATGGTGGGGAGAAAATAGTGGATCCTCAAGGAAAAAGATGTAATTGTTAGAAGCTGAGGGAGCACACTGAGCAAAAAAACAAACAAATAACATTCATACCATACCTCAATAAAAAGATTATAGAGCTACACAGTAAGATTTAAAAAAAAAAATGTTTGTACTTTGTCATGTGTGGTTGGTAGCACAACTAATCAGCAGAGGTGTATAATATAAAAAGCCCTGGCATTTGGATTCAAAATAAAGTAGGAAAAATTGTAAGCCCTTTCTCTAGCTCTGGGGACTTGGTAAAAGTAAGGAAAACAAAGGGGAAAAAAAGAAGAAAATAAAGACTTTTAAAGAGTGCCTTACTTCAGTGCTAAATAGCTTACTAACTGGTTTACCTGGGTTATCCCATTTAAACTCTCATAAGAATCTTATGGTTTCAGTACAGTAATAACTTCCATTTTATATATATGAGACTAAGATTAGACAACTTAAATAACCTCCCTAAATTCTGCCTCTAGAAAGTTGTGGATCCTGAATTCAACTCAAGTGCAAAGTCTACATGATTGACCACCATGGCTTAACTTCTATAAACCTAAGTTTATTCCAATGCAAAACCAAGATAATACCTACTGTATAGATTTGTTTTGAAGAGTACATTATACAGACAGCATTCCATCAGCTTCTAACACACGGTATATAATCCACAGCCATTCATAATTTTCATCTCCTCCATATATATATATGATGGTAGTTGAGGTTGAGAGAAACAATATTTGCTAAGGTTGAAGTAAACTGCATACTTAGTTGAATGTCAGATAATGAAGTGTTCATATTTGGCCAAAAACAATTATCACCATGATAGGTTACATTTCTTTGATATAGTTACACATGTTAAATATTGTTACAAAATTTCAGATAATGCTTACAAATTTATTATTAAAAATTTTAGAAGCCAAAAATTAAAACTTTGACTTTTTTTTAATCAAAATATCAATCCCTATCAGCTTCCAGATTGCTCCAGAGGTCAGTGTGCTATATATTTTTGATAACTTGAGAGAGGAGAAATTTATAAGTTGCTCATTTTTTCTCTAAATCTTTCTTCTTTCCTTCATGCTTTTCTACTTTGTCTGATTTTAAAATGATTAGTCAATACTTTGTAGGCTATGTTATGCTGCAGTAAAAAATCAGCTCTGAAATTGCTTCTTCGCAACCAGTCTTCCCAACTTCAACTTTAATTTTATTTTCATTATGTTATATAAAGTGTATTCCATCTCCTTTTCATCTATTCCAGCTTTAACCTAGTTCTCAAAGAGCTCATTTTCAGGCCCAAACATTTCTCAAAGTCTTTTCAAATTAAGATAATTCTCTTCCTGAGATGAATTTTTGTGGTAACTGTTAAGGAGATACAATTTTTCTATCTCTTTAAAAATAAAAATGGTAAAGAACAATAATACCACCATTATTTCACATGTAGCGTTGAATCAAGTTTTATCAGGGTGTTAGTAAAAATCAGATAAAGTCAAGACTGCCTTTAAAAGTCCATCCAGGCCCCTACTTAAGACCAACATTTAATTCATAATTTATTAAGTCCAACAGAGCCAGATCTTCCTCTGGCACTGAAGAATATCACTCTTTGTTACCGAGCCTCATAAAATATTGAACTTGTGTTTAAGAATTTACATATGAAAAACTTATACCTTTAATCACTAGAATTACATTCAATAAGACAAGAAATGCACACCACAAAAGGTGTAAGAAATTAGGGCTAGTTGTGGTAAGAGTAGAATCAATGTGTTTTAGAATAAACACAAGAGACAATTATCATATTGGCATTTAAGGGAAATTATTCTTCTTTCAATGTAGAAAATAACTAAGAGAAAAGAGACCAGCATGAAGACTATTGTAGGACTTCCAAAAGAAAAATAAAATGGTAGTGAAAACTCGGGTAGTTTTAGTGTGTTGGAAAGAAGGAACTAATTCAAGGGTTAGTTATTTAGGTTAGGAGGTAGACACAATAGAATTTGGTATTTGATTGGACACAGAAGTTGAAGAAAAAGTCAAGAATAAAGACTAGGTATTAAGTATGTATGATACTAGCAACATGAAAACACTGAAACAATTCCTTTTCATCAAATAGAATACTGTCTTCCCATTAAAGCAGCATAAGATAATTGCTCTTTCAATATCATATTAATCTTTTAGTCAACTAAATTCCCAGATCTGCTTTTTATATATAAACTTCTGCCAAGCTAATGTTCCACAATCGAACATTTTGTATACATTTTTTAACCCACTGTTACAACTTGGGGCAATTCTCAGTTTTGATGCTTTCATTTGAAAATGTGTGAACTATAATTAAATATGAGAAACACGATTAAATCAATGGATAAGTTAAAAATTGTGCACTCAGTTCTTTTTCCTCTTTTACTATCTGTGAGATATGTCTAGCTGTCAGGTGCAAGATGGAACAGAAATTTTTATGTGATTCCATGGGATAGAAATAATGCTATATAGTTATGACCTCCAGGAAGATAAATTTTAGCTCTATATAAGGAAAGTCTTTCAAGAACTTGTAGTTGTACAATAATGGAATGAGATAGTAAATGCTCTGTCTCTGATGATGTTTAAGAGGATTCAAGCATTACTAGAATTTGGCCAGATGAGCCTTCTAATAGAAATAATGATGATGATGATGTCAAAAAATACTATACTGAAGATAAAATATATGCTATCATGCATATATTTATATGCATGATGCAAAAAACAAGAAGCCTTTATTTACTATTTATACCCAACTAAAGTTGCCACCCCCTTCTCAACCATCATCACATGATAATTCATAGCAAGTATTGCTATATAAAACTATCTTTCATTTGTTTATTTTTTAGTGTCTATACTTATTTTCTAGAATAAAAATTTTATGAAACAATGTTCACCTTGTTCACCTTTGTATTCCAGAGTCTAGGTCAATGCCTGGTACATAACATGAAAAATAGTATTTTGAACTGAGGATAGTTTTTCAGAAAAAGTGAGCAGAGGGCATAAAACTCACTCAGACATTTTATGTACTGCTTACAAAAAGAAAAACTTGATTTTATTTCTTACATATTATGCACATTGGAAGGAGAGAGTGGAAGAAATTTATATAGATGATTTCAGTCAGAGAAAGAGAGAGCTGAGCACCTATTTGGGTGTGAAGATAACAGTAAGGGAACTCAGAATTCAATTAACTTGAATCATTGCTGTTGTCATTACTGATATCACACCTTGTGATAGTAATAACTTATGGTGGCAGATTTGGGGACTTCTCCTGGTAGTTTATGGTTTGTGTGTGCATCTTTCAGAAGGACCTTTTGTTATTTGTTTCGCACAAGTACATTTCATTCCTGATCTGTTATTGCTAGGACTTCTGCCCCTATTGCTCTTATTGATTTTTTTCAAATTAAGATATAAAGTTACCATGACAGATAGAAATGCCTTATATCTGGAGACTAGATGATGCTAAATAATGAGATGTCCTAGTTTCTGACTCATGAACCATGAATTTTGGAGCAAAATATGAGGTCACTAAGCAAAATAAATTAGTGGCATGCCAATGACCACTAAGAAAATATGATGAATGCTCACTGAAACAATAAGTCTATCGGAAATGTTAAAATTTAGTCATAAAATTCTAATAAACTTAGTGTTCTTTTATTGGTATATTTTCAGAAATTATAAAGTATTTTGCTAGCTTTCTTTGCTGAACTTGAGTTCTTATTGGTGATACATTATTGTGTCATACAGAATTGAGTTTGAGTTTTGTCTCTTTCATTTGCTTATATGACGTTGGTCAAGTTTTTGAACTTTATAATTGTCTGTAGTTGTAAAATAGGGACTAATAAATTGTTACACTGACTTAAATTAGTAAAGGGCTTACTATAGGACTGAACTAAATGATATTAGCAATCACTTTGAGGATAATATATCTGAAATAGTATTCAATGTTTTTCTCTTTCCAACAATCTAATGGAATCCTTACATAGGAAGGTAAATGGCAGCATCAATGTCACCTGTCTCTTCCTGTCAGACAAAAAGAAGAAATAGAGAACTTTTTTTGTACTGGAAAGAAGTTTATTAGATAATCATTCATATATATTCACCTGTCTCTTCCTCATCTCAGTGGATGGAGTATACATCACTATCTCACGTACATTAGATATGACCATGTTACTTGCTTTGCCCTCATAGCACATGGAAAGTGTTGGCCACTGGAAGGCTAACATATGACATAAACACAAACTTGAATGTGATCATGTCATTGAGCTTGACCTCTTGTACCCCCTAGACCCATGAGGGTAAGAAACAGGAGAAGCTGGTTAAGATCTAAACATCATTTCTTTTGATGGCTGCATAGTATTCCATTGTGTATATATACCACATCTTCTTGATCCATTCATCTGTTGATGGACATCTAGGTTCTTTCCATAGTTTGGCTATTGTGGACATTGCTGCTATAAACATTCGGGTGCACGTGCCCCTTTGGATCACCACGTTTGTATCTTTAGGGTAAATACCCAGTAGTGCAATTGCTGGGTCATAGGGCAGTTCTATTTTCAACATTTTGAGGAACCTCCATGCTGTTTTCCAGAGTGGCTGCACCAGCTTGCATTCCCACCAAGAGTGTAGGAGGGTTCCCCTTTCTCCGCATCTTCGCCAGCATCTGTCATTTCCTGACTTGTTGATTTTAGCCATTCTGACTGGTGTGAGGTGATACCTCATTGTGGTTTTGATTTGTATTTCCCTGATGCCGAGTGATATGGAGCACTTTTTCATGTGTCTCTTGGCCGTCTGGATGTCTTCTTTGCAGAAATGTCTGTTCATGTCCTCTGCCTGTTTCTTGATTGGATTATTTGTTCTTTGGGTGTTGAGTTTGCTAAGTTCTTTATAGATTCTGGACACTAGTCCTTTATCTGATATGTCGTTTGCAAATATCTTCTCCCATTCTGTCAGTTGTCTTTTGATTTTGTTAACTGTTTCCTTTGCTGTGCAAAAGCTTTTGATCTTGATGAAATCCCAATAGTTCATTTTTGCCCTTGCTTCCCTTGCCTTTGGCGTTGTTCCTAGGAAGATATTGCCATTTGCGACAACATGGATGGAACTAGAGCGTATCATGCTTAGCGAAATAAGTCAAGCAGAGAAAGACAACTATCATATGATCTCCCTGATATGAGGAAGTGGTGATGCAACATGGGGGCTTAAGTGGGTAGGAGAAGAATCAATGAAACAAGATGGGATTGGGAGGGAGACAAACCATAAGTGACTCTTAATCTCACAAAACAAACTGAGGGTTGCTGGGGGGAGGGGGTTTGGGAGAAGGGGGTGGGATTATGGACATTGGGGAGGGTATGTGCTTTGGTGAGTGCTGTGAAGTGTGTAAACCTGGTGATTCACAGACCTGTACTCCTGGGGATAAAAACATATGTTTATAAAAAATTAAAAATTAAAAAAAAAAAAAGATCTAAACATCAACTTGGAACTAAGCCAAACAAGACTACCTGGGTTCCTCAATCCCCAACTTCCAACTCCAGATGTATGAATAAAGATATATGATGGTTGTTTTAAGCCACTTAATTTCAGAGTGACTTGTTACACAGCATTACTGTGGCAATAGATGACTGATAAAAAGAAGCAGAAAATGAAATTATAAGAAAAGCAAACAGTAAGAGGCAAGGTCTTGGCCATCTTTTTTCTTTGGGAGAGAAACCTTGGAAATGAGAAGAGGCAAGTAAAAATATCAGCCCATTGGCCAGAATCAGTCACACAGCTATCAACACCAACCATCCATTGGTAGACTGCCCTTGACGTGTCCTTAAACTTGGTATATAAGGACCATTTTGACTTGAGCACTCCCCAACCTCTGCTGTGTGGGGTGTGTTCACTTGATACACTGGATTCCAAATTCTGAGAAACTCTTCCTGATACATTTACATCCCTCTTTTTCTCTGGGGTGATTTATACTTGTGTTTCATAACCAAGATACTTGCCATCTCCTTCAGAAACTCTTCTGTTATTCCCCAAACTTGGGTTACTCTCCTCTTCTACACTCTTACACCACCTACACTTAACTCTGTACTTTTCACTACATTACTTATTTCTCTGCCAGGCTCTCCATTACAATGCTGTGGGAATTCACAGTGCCTGAATAGACAACATCTGATTTGTATGTGCTTCCCTGGCTGAGACTAATTGAAAACTGAAGGAGGAGTGTCTGGAACACAAGAAACTTCCTTTAAAGTTTCTCAGCTGAAAATGGCTAGATTTCTACTGCAGCTCAAGGTTCTCATCAGGGGGGTCAATGTTTACGTTTTGAAGAAAAACAGGCACCTGTGGTGGTCACATACGTCACAGACTCCTTGCCTCCTTGTCCTTTTTACACGCTGTCCCATATATTATTATCCTGACCATTAAAGTTACATTTTCCCCCTTGCTTTGTGTTTGTGCCTAATATATTGCTAAGACCCCAATAAAAGTGGAGACAAAACTTGGCACAGGGCCTTTCACTACTAGAGAAGCTGGTCCCCAGTCCTCTTCATTCTCCTACTAAGATGTCTGGAGTGATCTTTTCATTCACCGTCTCGGGGTTTGCCAGCCAAACCCGACACACTGCAAATTTATAGAGGGTTGTAACTGTGTCCTCTTAAATACTATAAACCAAAATATGTTCTAAAAAACGTAAGAGGTAGTTAAATATTTGTTGAAAGAAAAAATGGGGAGAAAAAGATAAACTAGAAGAAAGATACTGGCTTTTTAAGTGTAGTTGACTAAGAATATAGTAACTTTCATTAAAAAATGGAATCATGAGAACAAGCAGGTTTGATACAAGAAAACTATAATATTTTTGAGCACCTGTAATGTGCCAAGTACTGAGCTAGAAGTATAGTAGATATTCAGTTAAGGTTCGGACATAATGAATTTGAGATACTATTGGTATGAATACATGTCCAAAAGATAGTTTAGACTGAAGTCCAGTTGTCATGGATGAAAACTCAGATTTGGGTCATCCATATTGGTGATGAATGTTGCATCGGGTGTATCTCTGCATTCTAAACTCTGCATGACAATACTTAATAAAAATGGCAGAGTCAACAGCTAGCAAGCATTGGATAATAGTGAAGAAAAAGCACATCAGTCATCCTAAAGCAAGATCTAGCTGGGAATTATAAAGGGTATATTCTATGGTAAATGGGAGTTAATGAAAAAGCATGGGGCTCAGGTTGATTCCATTATAGGTTTTTTTGGTGTTCAGCTTGATTTTGCTGTCCTAACTATGCACCACATCAACTTTACTTTTCCCACAATTCCATTCTGTATTAAAGGTATCACTATTTCTGAGAACAGTTCAACAATATCTTTATGATGAAGAAAGAAAGAACCATGAGGACTGAGAGAGACAAGGGAGGAGTGAAAGTGGAGAAGGAAGTAGGCAGAAGAAGAAATTTGGCATGACTCTTAAGGGGCAAATAATATTTCAAAACAGGAGAGAAACAGCCAAAGGGCAAGAGCAGAAACAGTTATGCAGATGTGGAGTATAGTCAGGGAGTATTTCTAGTGATTATTTCCAAATTCATTAAATAAAGGAAGGAGTTTGAGGAAGAGCAAGGAAGAGGAAAAGCCAATAGGAATAAATGTAAATTGGTTATTACTTGCTTAATGATGAAACAAATACTTTTCAATTTATAATTAGCCACTGGGATTTCTCTGAAAAGAAAATTGCTTTATTTACTAGTTGAAACGCTGCTTCCCTGATTTTATTTTTCACATCACTCATCTTCGATGCAATGACTAGTTAAGTATTGACACAAACCTGGGAAATGTAACATATTTGCTGGATCTGCCTGACTGCAGAAGAATCACGTGTGACTGGAACAGTTCAGTTTATAGTCCTTCAGTTTGGGATGACAGTCCTTTGAAATCAGTGCTTGAAACCTCTCTGTTTCATGCCATTTTTACAACATATAGTGTGTAATCACCCACAGGCCAGAAATCTTTTGTCCATGTCAACTGAACTTTGTCCTATAAATGCTGCTGTCATTCAGTTGTCCTGTAGGTCTCTTTGCTTTTCATTTCACTTATCCAGAATTTGCAATATATTGACTCATTCCAGGATGAAGTTCATTTTTTTCCTAAAGGCTAATAACTCTCTTGAGTTTACATTTCTAGAAAGTATGTAACCAAATTATCTTTGAAGTACATTCTGCAGAATAGTCAAAGTTTTTGTTTTTCTGTTTTTTTTTTAAACTCAAGAATAAGCAAACTCAAACAGCTCCATTTTTTAAATTTTTTTGTTTATTTTACTTCTTTTCAGTGTTCCAGAATTCATTGTTTATGTACCACACCCAGTGCTCCATGCATTATATGCCCTCCATAATACCCACCACCAGGCTCATCCCACCCTCTACCCCACTCCCCTCCAAAACCCTCAGTTTGTTTCTCAGAGTCCACAGTCTCTCATGGTTTGTCTCCCCCTCCAATATCCCCCAACTCACTTCTCTTCATCTCCCAATGTCCTCCATGTTATTCCTTGTGCTCCACAAGTAAGTGAAACCATATGAAACTTGACTCTCTCTGCTTGACTTATTTCACTCAGCATAATCTCTTCCAGTACCATCCATGTTGATACAAAAGCTGGGTGTTCATCCTTTCTGATGGAGGCATAATACTCCATAGGGTATATGGGCCAAATCCACTTTATCCATTCATCTGTTGAAGGGTATCTTGGTTCTTTCCACAGTTTGGCGATTGTGGCCATTGCTACAATGAACACTGGGGTACAGATGGCCCTTCTGTTCACTACATCTGTATCTTTGGGGTAAATACCCAGTAGTGCAATTGCAGGATCATAGGGAAGCTCTATTTTTAATTTCTTTAGGAATATCCACAGTTTTCCAAAATGACTACACCAACTTGCATTCCCATCAACAGTGTAAGAAGGTTCCCCTTTCTCTACATCCTCTTCAACACTTGTTTACTGTCTTGTTGATTTTGGCCATTCTCACTGGTATAAGGTAGGTATCTCAATGTGGTTTTGATTTGAAACTCCCTGATGGCTAATGATGATGAACATTTTTCATGTGTCTATTAGCCATTTGTATGTCTTCTTTGGAGGAGTGTCTGTTCATGTCTTCTGCCCATTTTTTGATGTGACTATCTGTTTTGTGTGTGTTGAGCTTGAGGAGTTCTTTATAGATCTTGGATATCAGCCCTTTGTCTGTAGTATCATTTGAGAATAAATATTCCCATTCCATGGGTTGCCTCTTTGTTTTGTTGACTCTTTCCTTTGCTGTGCAGAAGCTTTTGATCTTGATGAAGTCCCAAAAGTTCATTTTCACTTTTGTTTCCTCTGCTTTAGAGACATATCTTGAAAGAAGTTGTTGTGGCTGATGTCGAAGAGGTTATTGCCTATGTTCTCCTCTAGGATTTTGATAGATTCCTGGTCACATTTAGGTCTTTTATCCATTTTGAGTTTATCTTTGTATATGGTGTAAGAGAATGGTCGAGTTTCATTCTTCTACACATAGCTGTCCAATTTTCCCAGCACCATTTTTTGAAGAAACAGTCTTTTCCCACTGTATATTTTTTCCTGCTTTGTTGAAGATTATTTGACCATAGAGTTGAGGGTCCATATCTGGGCTCTCTTCTCTGTTTCACTGGTCTATGTGTCTGTTTCTGTGCCAGTACCATGCTGTCTTGGTAATCACAGCTTTGTAGTAAAGCTTGAAATCAGGCAACGTGATGCTCCCAGCTTTGTTTTTCTTTTTCAACATTTCCTTAGCAATTTGGGGTCTCTTCTGATTCCATACAAATTTTAGGATTGTTTGTTCCAGCTTTTTGAAAAATGCTGGTGGAATTTTGATTAGGATGGCTTTGAAAGTATACATTGTTCTAGGCAGTATAGACATTTTAACAATGTTTATTCTTCTGATCCATGAGCATGGACTGGCCTTCCATCTTTTTGTGTCTTCTTCAGTTTCTTTCATAAATGTTCTGTAGTTCCTCAAGTATAGATCCTTTACTTCTTTGGTTAGGTGTATTCCCAGGAAACTTGCAGTTCTTGGTGCTATAGTAAATGGAATTGATTCTCTAATCCAAATGAGGTTTTCAGGCAGAAGAATAAATGGATGGAAGCAACAGAAATGACAAAAAGAATAAAAACTAATGGGAAGGATAAATGTTTAGGTAAATCTAAATAAAAATTGGCAGAATTAAACAAAAATGATGGCTTGAGGTTATATATATAAACATATAAATATGTATAAACATATGTGTATGTGTGTGTATATATGTATATATAAACATAGGGCAAAAATAGTACAAAAATTTAAGGGACTTAAATAAAATGTTCTAAGTTTCTTGCATTATCCGGGAAATGATAAAGTAATAAGTTTATACTACACATTACAATTCAAGAATGCATGTTGTAAAATGTATGGTAATTCTAAAGAAAAATAAAAGAGCTCATAATTAGGAAGTGGCAAGGAAATGCCAAATTGAAATTCTTAATTGAAATTTTGCTTCAATTACATACAGAACTTGCCCAACCACCATAAACAATTAGAAACAGGACAAATTACATGAAACAACAATTCTAAGACATTAGAATAAAAGCAACACTATATTATGATCTCTGAGAAAAAGAAAATAAACTAGTTAGGACTTACTAGTCCTAGCATTCCATATGGAGCCATTTTAAGACTACAACACAGAAAGATTTAACCAAACAGCATATGGATGTCTCACTGAATTTGGAACTACAAATCAGAGTTTGAAGTGACTGACATGGCTGACAGTAGGGAACAAACTACTAAAGAAAAGGAAGATATGCAGAAAAAGAGATCCAGAAATCTGAATAGGGATCTCTTGAATTGGTTGCTAAATAACAAGCCTTGTACAGATAGGGTAAGACTGGCCAAGAACAAGCAAAAAGCTATTAAGAACAAGCTGAGCAATTCCAAAGCTTGGGCAGGCTGAGAGACACACTAGTTCCAACCAGTCAGTGTAAAGAAGCTCTTTTGATTATCCAGAGCATTCAGTAAGATCCCAGAAGGGTCATACCTTAGCAGCAGAACTAAACTGGCCTTAGAATAAAGACTACTCTCAATCTACTTTCTTTTAAAAAGATGAAAAGAAATAAAGGAGAAGAAAAGTGGGAGGAACTTGAAAGGACCAAAACAATATACAAAAGTCAGCACAAGAAAAGACACAAATCTCACTCAGAAAGCTGTACCAACACCAAGGCTCCCTGCTGAACATGCACTCTGGGTCCTTCTTCTAGGACAAGGTGAAAGCAATATTACTGGTAGGAAAATAAACATTGCTTAGAACACTTCTATCAAATGAAAATTTAATTCACAACACATATGTAATTTTAAACTAAGTGGCTACATTAAAAAAAACACAAAATTAATTTTAATAATATATTTATTTAACTTGGTATTTTTAAAATATTATCATCTCAGCATGTACCCAATGGAAAATAAATTATTATTGAGGTATTTTACTTTTTTCATGAAAACTCTATAAAATACAGCATATATTTAGACTTTCAGCAACCTCAATTCAGATTAACTTCCTTTCAAATGCTCTACAGCCATAGTAGCTAATGGCTACTGTTTTGAACAGCACAGACCTAAAGCTGAGAAGTCTGGAATTGTTCACTGTATATAGGAGTTGTTTAGGAAGCTCGTTCCTGGGGACCTCATAGGAAGTTGTAGCCCCTCCATCTGGGGATACGAAGTCATGATTCTCTTGGGAAAGTAACCATAGGAACTGAGTTTGGATTCAGCTTCTTGTGATCTTTCAGGGTTCTACCTGGGCAATACTCTTTGTGTACCATAAAATAATACTGTTAATATCCAAAATAGTTAATGTGCCTGTTCTCTTTCATTAAACTAATGTAGCTCTTCCATGAACTTCATTAGACCATGAGATAAACAGGAATAACCCATTGCAAGAATGTTCAGTCTTTCAGAGTCAGTGACTACCGGATGTCACCAATGGGAATCACATGCAAACTGATGAAGATCATTTCTGTAATGGTCATATTTAAAAGGCATACTTTTTAGTGGGAAAAATTCACCTACTTTACTACTGTTTATAGTCAGTATGCTATAGACAGTAGTAAAATAGTGGTTTAAGGAGAAGTCAAGATGGTGGAGGAGTGGCAGACTGAGATGACATCAGGTCACAGGAGTACAGCTAGATAGTTATCAAACATTCTGAACACCTACAAACTCAACAGGAGATTGAAGAGAAGACAAGCAGCAATTCTAGAAACAGAAACCAACCACTTTCTGAAAGGTAGGACATGTGGTGAATGGAATCCGAAGAGATGGAAAGACAGACTGCAGGGGGAGAGGCCAGCTCCTCACAGTGGAGCAGTGGTGCACCGAATCAGAACTTTTAGAAGTCTGCTCCACTGAGGGACATCGCTCCAGAGGCTAAGTGGGGGTAGAGCCTTTGTGGGGACAGTATGGTCTCATGTCCTGTGGGGTCACAGAAGGATCGGGAGTGTCTAAGTGTAGCAGAGCTTGCAGATATCAGAGCGGGGAAGTCAATTACAGAGACAAAGCCGAGGAGTGAGGTCTCAGCTTGGGGTTACCATAAACTGTAATCTGTGGCACAGTCATACCACTGCTCTTTGAGCAGGGACCCCAAAGGTGGAAGACCCAGGGAGACCTACCTTCCTCCACCAAAGACCAAAGAGGCAGGAATCTGCTGGGGTTGCAGACTCCAAATGGGGCAGTGCACCAGAGACAGAAACACTCAGTCACAGGCCGGGTAAGCTCCGAGCGCTGCCAGAGACCAGGGAGATGGGAATGATTGAAAGCTTTTCTCCAAGGGTGCACTGAGGAGTAGGGCCCTGAACTCTCAGCAACTCTGGGGTGGAAATTGGGAGGCCACCATTTTCATTCCTGTCCTCCAGAGCTCTACAGAAAGCATTTAGGGAACAAAAGTTCCCGAGATCAAACCAGAGAAGATTATTTAGCCCCCACGCTGGCAAAGACATTTGAGAACCACTACAACTGGCCCCTCCCCCAGAAGAACAGCAAGACCATCCAGCCAAAACCAAGCTCACTGATCAAGGAGAATAAAGGAATTCCAGAGGAGGGGAAAGCAAAGCATGGAATTCATGTCTTTCTCCCCATGATTCTTTACTCTTGCAAAGTTAATTAAATTCTTTTAATTTTATTTTTTTCTTATTCTAATTTTTGTAACTTTTCCTCTTTCTTCTTTCAACGTTTTTTAACTAATTTATCTTCACAATACCTTTCTAAAAAAAAAAACCTTTTTGAACCTTCATTATTATAGTCATATTTTATCTTTCATTGTATCTAACTTTATTTTTTGTATACGTCTAGGATTTTTTTATTCTAAAAAATATTGGGATACCATTTCTTCTAATAGATCAAAATATACCCTAAATCTAGCACAGGCCTTTGTTCTAGTCTCCAGCCTGAGCAAATTCTCTCCCCTTTCTTTTTCTAACCAACTTATCAATTTTTTTAAATTTTATTTTAAATTTTCATCTTTATAGTCATATTCCATATCTTTATCATGTTTACCCATAAATATATATATATATATGGTTTTTCTTTCCTTAAAATTTTGGGAGGTAGTTTCTTCTAAGAGACCAAAATACACCCAGAATCAAGTGGGTGGGTCTGTTTATTCACCAGTCATATATATATATATATATATATATATATATATATATTTTTTTTTTTTTTTAAATTAAAAAAAATTTTTTTTAACTCATTTTCACCTCTTTTCTTCCTCCCCCCCCCCGATTTGGGGTCTCTTCTGATTTGGTTAGTGTACATCTTTTGGGGTCTTTGCCACCCTTTTAGTATGTTATTTTCTCGGTCATATGTTCTTATCTGGATAAAATGACAAGGTGGAAAAACTTACCACAAAAACCAAAACATACAAAACAACAACAACAAAACAAGAGATAGTACTGAAGGCTAGGGACTTAATAAATATGGAAATTGGTAATAAGTCAGATCTAGAGTTCAGAATGACGATTCTCAAAGATCTAGCTGGGCATGAAAAAGGCATGGAAGATATTAGAGAAACCCTATCTAGAGAAATAAAAGCCCTTTCTGGAGAAATAAAAGAACTAAAATCTAACCAAGCTGAAACCAAAAAAGCTATTAATGAGGTACAATAAAAAATGGAGGCTCTTACTGCTAGGATAAATGAGGAAGAAAAGAGGTAGTAATATAGAAGGCCAAATGACAGAGAATAAAGAAGCTGAACAAATGAGAGACAAACAACTACTGGACCATGAGGAGAGAATTTGAGAGATAATTGATACCATAAGATGAAACAAAATTAGAATAATTGGGATTCCAGAAGAAGAAGAGAGAGAGAGGGAGGCAGAAGGTATATTGGAGCAAATTATTGTAGAGAATTAATCTAATATGGCCAAGGGAACAAGCTTCAAAATCCAGGAGGCACAGAGAACCTCCCTCAAAATCAATAACAATAGGTCTACACTCCATCATCTAATAGTAAAACTTACAGTCTTAGGGACAAAGAGAAAATCCTGAAAGCAGCCCGGGAAAAGAAGTCTGTAACATACAATGGTAAAAATATTAGATTGGCAGCAGACTTATCCACAGAAACCTGGCAGGCCAGAAAGAGCTGGCATTATATATTCAGAGCACTAAACGAGAAAAACATGCAGCCAAGAATACTATATCCAGCTAGGCCATCACTGAAAATAGAAGGAGAGATAAAAAGCTTCCAGGACAAACAAAAACTAGAAGAATTTGTAAACAACAAACCAGCCCTACAGGAAATATTGAAAGGGGTCCGTTAAGCAAAAAGAGGGCCTAAAAGTAGTAGACCAGAAAGGAGCAGAGACAATATACAGTAACAGTCACCTTACAGGCAATACAATGGCACTAAATTCATATCTCTCAATAGCTACCCTGAATGTAAATGGGCTAAATGCCCCAATCAAAAAACACAGGCAATCAGAATGGATAAAAAACAAAACCCATCAATATGCTGTCTACAAGAAACTCATTTTAGACCCAAAGACATCTCCAGATTTAAAGTGAGGGGCTGGAAAACAATTTTCCATGCTAATGGACATCAAAAGAAAGCTGGGGTGGCAATCCTTTTATCAGATCAATTAGATTTTAAGCCAAAGACTATAATAAGAGATGAGGAAGGACACTATATCATACTCAAAGGGCCTCTCCAACAAGATCTAACAATTTCAAATATCTATGCCCCTAACATGGGAGCAGCCAACTATATAAACCAATTAATAACAAAATCAAAGAAACACATCAACAATAATACAATAATAGTAGGGGACTTTAACACTCCCCTCACTGAAATGGACAGATCATCCAAACAAAACATCAACAAGGAAATAAAGGCCTTAAATGACACACTGGAGCAGATGGACATCACAGATATATTCAGAACATTCCATCCCAAAGCAACAGAATACCCATTCTTCTCTAGAGCACATGGAACATTCTCAAGAATAGATCATATTCTCAAGAATAGATCACAAATCAGGTTTCAACCGGTATCAAAAGATTGGGATCATTCCCTGTGTATTTTCAGACCATGAAGCTTTGAAACTAGACCTCAACCACAAGAGGAAAGTTGGAAAGAACTCAAATACATGGAGGCTAAAGAGCATCCTACTAAAGAATGAATGGGTCAACCAGGAAATTAAAGAGGAATCTTAAAAATTAATGGAAACAAATGAAAATGAAAACACAACTGTTCAAAATATTTGGGACATAGCAAAGGTGTTCCTGAGAGGAAAGTATATAACAATACAAGACTTTCTCAAGAATCAAGAAAGGTCTCAAGTATGCAACCTAACCCTACACCTAAAGGAACTGGAGAAAGAACAACAAAGAAAACCTCAATGCGGGAGAAGAGAAATAATAAAGATAAGAGCAAAAATCAATAGAATAGAAACCAAAAGAACAGTAGAACAGATCAATGACACTAGGAGCTTGTACTTTGAAAGAATTAATAAGATTGATAAACCCCTGGCCAGACTTATGAAAAAGAAAAGAGAAAGGACCCAAATAAATAAAATCATGAATGAAAGAGGAGAAATCACAACAAACACCAAAGAAATACAAACAATTATCATAACATATTACGGGCAACTATATGCCAGCAAATTTGACAATCTGGAAGAAATGGATGCATTCCTAGAGATGTATAAACTACCAAAACTGAACCAGGAAGAAATAGAAAACTTGAATGGACCTATAACCAGTAAGAAGATTGAAGCAGTCATCAAAAATCTCCCAACAAACAAGAGCCCAGGGCCAGATGGCTTCCCAGGGGAATTCTACCAAACACTTAAAGAAGAGTTAAGACCTTTCTCCTGAAAAGTTTCTTAAAAATAGAAATGGAACGAAAACTTCCAAACTCATTTTATGAGGCCAGCATTACCTTGATCCCAAAACCAAAGACCCCATCAAAAAAGAGAATTATAGACCAATATGCTTGATGAACACAGATGTAAAAATTCTCACAAAAATACTAGCCAATAGGACCCAACAGTACATTAAAAGGATTATTCACTAAGACCAAGTGGGATTTATTCCAGGGCTACATGGTTAGTTCAACATCTGCAAATCAATCAATGTGATACAATACATTAATAAAAGAATGAACAAGAACCATATGATACTCTCAATAGATGCTGAAAAAGCTTTTGAAAAAGTACAGCATCCTTTCTTGATCAAAATGCTTCAAAATCTAGGGATAGAGGGCACATACCTCAATATCATCAAAGCCATATATGAAAAACCCACAGTGAATATCATTCTCAATGGAGAAAAACTGAGAGCTTTTCCACTAAGGTCAGGAACATGACAGGGACATCCATTGTCAGCACTATTATTCAACATAGTACTAGAAGTCCTAGCCTCAGCATCAGACAACAAAAAGAAATTAAAGGCATCCAAATCAGCAAAGAAGTCCAACTCTCACTCTTTGCAGATGATATGATACTTTATGTGGAAAAGCCAAAGGACTCCACTCCAAATCTGCTAGAACTTGTACAGGAATTCAGTAAAGTGTCAGGATATAAAAATCAATGCACAAAACTCAGTTGCATTTCTATACATCAACAACAAGACAGAAGAAAAAGAAATTAAGGAATTGATCCCATTTAAAATTTCACTCAAAACCTTGGGAGGGAGACAAACCATAAGTGACTCTTAATCTCACAAAACAAACTGAGGGTTGCTGGGAGGAGGGGGTTTGGGAGAAGGGGGTGGGATTATGGACATTGGGGAGGGTATGTGCTTTGGTGAGTGCTGTGAAGTGTGTAAACCTGGTGATTCACAGACCTGTACCCCTGGGGATAAAAATATATGTTTATAAAAAATAAAAAATTAATTAAAAAAAAAATTTTCACTCAAAACCATAAGATACCTAGGAATAAACCCAACCAAAAAGGCAAGGAATCTGTACTCAGAAAACTATAAAGTACTTAGGAAAGAAATTGAGGAAGACACAAAGAAATGGAAAAATGTTCCATGCTCATGGATTGGAAGAACAAATATTGTGAAAATGTCTACACTACCTAAAGCAATCTACACATTTAATGCAATTCCTATCAAAAACCGTCAATTTTTTTCAAAGAAATGGAACAAATAATCCTAAAATTTATATGGAATCAGAAAAGACCTCGAGTAGCCAGAGAAATGTTGAGAAAGAAAGCCAAAGTTGGTGGCATCACAATTCCAGAATTCAAGCTCTATTACAAAGCTGTTATCATCAAGACAGTATGGTACTGGCACAAAAACAGACACATAGATCAATGGAGCAGAATAGAGAGCCCAGAAAAAGACCCTCAACTCTATGGTCAACTAATCTTCGACAAAGCAGGAAAGAATGTCCAATGGAAAAAAAAAAAATGGTGTTGGGAAAATTGGACAGCCACATGCAGAAAAATGAAGCTGGACCACTTCCTTACACCACACATGAAAATAGACCAAAATGGATGAAAGATCTCAATGTGAGAAATGAATCCCTCAAAATCCTTGAGGAGAATACAGGCAGCAACCTCCTCGACCTCAGCCACAGCAACTTCTTCCTAGGAACATTGACAAAGGCAAGGGAAACAAGGGCAAAAATGAACTATTGGGATTTCATCAAGATCAAAAGCTTTTGCACAGCAAAGGAAACAATTAACAAAACCAAAAGACAACTGACAGAATGGGAGAAGATATTTGCAAATGACATATCAGATAAAGGGCTAGTGTCCAAAATCTATAAAGAGCTTAGCAAACTCAACACCCAAAGAACAAATAATCCAATCAAGAAATGGGCACAGGACACAAACAGACATTTCTGCAAAGAAGACATCCAGATGGCCAACAGACACATGAAAAAATGCTCCACATCACTTGGCGTCAGGGAAATACAAATCAAAACCAGAATGAGATAACACCTCACACCAGTCAGAATGGCTAAAATTAGCAAGTCAGGGAATGACTGATGCTGGCGAGGATGCGGAGAAAGGGGAACCCTCCTACGCTGTTGGTGGGAATGCAAGCTGGTGGAACCACTCTGGAAAAGCAGCATGGAGGTTTCTCAAAAAGTTGAAAATAGAGCTATCCTACAACCCAGCAATTGCACTACTGGATATTTACCCTAAAGATACAAATGTAGTGATCTGAAGGGGCATGTGCACCCAAAGGTTTATAGCAGCAATGTCCACAAGAGCCAAACTATGGAAAGAACCTAGATGTCCATCAACAGATGAATGGATAAAGAAGATGTGGTGTGTGTGCGCGCACACACACACACACACACACACACACACACAACAGAATACTATGCAGCCATCAAAAGAAATGAAATCTTGCCATTTGCAATGACGTGGCTAGAACTAGAGGGTATTATGCTTAGCAAAATAAGTCAATCAGAGAAATACAATTACCATATGATCTCCCTGATATGAAGAAGCTGAGAGACCAGATGGGGGGACTTGGGATGTAGGAAAAGAATAAATGTAACAAGGTGGGATGAGGAGGGAGACAAAACATAAGAGACTCTTAATCTTACAAAACAAAATGAAGGTTGCCAGGGGGAGGGGGATAGAGAGAGGGAGTTGGGGTTATGGACATTGGGGAGAGTATGTGCAATGGTGAGTGCCATGAAGTGTGTAAGCCTGACGATTCACAGACCTGTACCCCTGGGGCAAAAAATACATTATATGTTAATTGAAAATAAATAAGTAAATAGAAAAAAGAAGAAAAATAGCAGTTTAAGAACTATAGATAGAAAATGAAAGGGAGTAAGCAACTCTTGGGTATAAAACTACTTGTTGTAAAAATTCATAGACCTTAGTCACAACAGGGAGATAGATCTCCTTTGGTCTCTAATAACAATTGGCCACATTTCAGCTAAAAGCCACAGAGACAGAAATTCTCAGAAGTCTTGTGTGGTCTAGTGAGTACGAGGTGGATATTGTCTGGCTCCGTGATTATAGAGGTCCTGAAGACTATGGTTAAGTCTTAGCAGTATATGTGCTTAATGAGTCTCTGAATTTCTCCTTTCAGTTTGATATTTAGGACTTCATTAGCAATTTTCAGATTCCTTAGAATGCTTCTTTAATCTATCTTAGGAGTATATAAGAAAAATAAAACAGCATTTCTTTAAAAAGAGCATCTAAAACTTCCTCAGTAACTCTCACAGCATTCTTCCCTATAGCCAGGATCCCCAACTGAAGGTTTTAGCAAACGCTCTTTTCTAAATGGCTTTCCTGTTGGGAAGTTTATGCCACTGAGAGCCTAAGCCCACCCCAAATATGACTATGTAACTTTGAGCTACAGGACTTGATATCTGCACACTTTTGATTTCTATGCAACAGCATCAGAATCTACCTAATGAGGGAATTTCTGCAAAATTATTAACAACAAAGACAACAATACTGTTTTCCAGTATCTAGTGAATGCTTATTACATATAAGCATTGATCTAAATATGTCACATTTTTCCCAATTCCATATGCAGAACCACCTTTAAAGGAGGTACTCTAATAAGTTTTCCTTGAGGGAATATTAGAGGCAAATATAAATTATCCAAACTCACCACACTAGTAATGGTGGAACTGAGGTTTGGGCCTAGACAGTCTGTTTTTTAGATCTTGGGCCACTTTTTTGCTACATATACTATACTTAGTAACACTCACTTGTGAAGATGCTAAATCCCAGTAGATACTTGAACAATGCCAGGGTTAGGGGCTCTGGCCCTTGTGCAGTAAAATTTGTTTGTATAATTTTTGACTTCCCTAAAACTTAACTACTGGTAGCCTATTGTTGACCAGAAGTCTTAACAATAACATAAAATCAATTAATACACATTTTGTATGTTGTATGTATTATACACTGTGTTCTTACAATAAAGTAAGCTACAGAAAAGAAAATGTTATTAAGAAAATCAAAAGGAAGAGAAAATACAATTACAGTACTACATTGTAAAAACTCTGTATATAGGCAGTGCTCCCAGTGGTCCAGAAATCTGCCTCTAGCTTCAACGGTGTTCAAACAGAACAGACTCAAGAATACCCCTTCTTCCAGCCTCCAACCACCCTCCAACCTCCTTCCCAGTTGCAAGTTTTGGACCCATCTTCTCACCCATCCTCTACCTCAGAACCAGTTAACACCATTTTTTGAGCTTAAATCCTTATTGCCAATCAACTGTGAGCTCTCAGATTCATTAGAATTATTCCGCTGAGGTGAAGACCGCCATCAACCAATGATCAGCATGCATCTATGGGCCTCCTACACCTACCTCTCTCTGCAGTTCTATTTCCACAGTGACAGTATGGCTCTGGAGGGCATGGGCCACTTCCAGAGTCAGCTGAAGAGAAGTACAGGGCACCAAGCAAAATCAAAGCAATAACAGCACCATTCTTCAGGACATGCAGACACCATCGCAAGATGAGTGGGTAAAACTCCAGAAGCCATGGAATCTACCATGGTCCTGGAGATGACCTCAACTCAGCCTTTTAGGAGTTACACTCCCTGGGTTCTGCCGGCACAGACCCCATCTCTGTGACTTCCTGGAGACCCATTTCATAGATGAAGAGGTGAAACTCATCAAGAAGATTGCAACCACTTGATTAATCTCTACCAGGTAGTTGGCTCCCAGGCTGAGGTGGGTATCTCTTCAAAATGCTCACACTTAAGTACTACTAGGCATCTCGAGAGCCCAGCAAGCCTGTCTGGCATCACCCTGATGTCAATGCTTCTGCCTAATCCTCGCCCTGCAGCCATTAGGTAGCTTTTTAACCACCTGGAGCCCTCTACCTAGACCTGGCCAAATGAAAATAAAGCTTTCTGCAGGGGAAAAAAAAATCCACATACAAGTGGATTTGCACAGTTCAAATCTACGTTATTTAAGGTTCAATAGTACTTCAAAATGAATCCAGATTTCGCCAGTAACCCTCTCTGTACCCCATTCTGGATCTAAAACAAAGTTAACTATCCTTCTTCTTTTCTCCCAAAGCATTACCCGTTCAACACACTTGTAGTATTTATATTATCTATTTATGTCTCAGTGTCTCCCACTAGATTTAAATTTCTTTTAAGGCAATGGTTTTAAACTGAAAGTGATTTTTGCCTGCCAGGACACATTTGATAGTATCTGGAGACCCTCTGAGTTCTCATAGCTGCTACCACTATATAGTAAGTAAGCCTATGATGCAACTAAACTTTTTACAGTGCACAGGACAGTTTCCTATTAGAAAGAAATATCTGGCCCAAAATTTCAGCACTGTTGAGGTTAAGAAACCCTTCTTTAAGGCAAGACCAACCACAGTCTTTATATTCAGTACCCATGGTAATATCTGGTATATAGTAAGTGCTTAATAGATGCTTATTGAACAGACTCAAAAGATATTGCAGGTTAGAAAATTATGCTCCATTTTCTATTAATTTGAAAATTGCTTCCCTAATCTTCCCAGGTTGAATATGCTCCTCCATCGTCTATGAGCTATATTCCCTTAAGTCATCCACCACACTGCAGAAAACCTCTGTGCATTAATATGTTTTTTAGATGGTGACTTCTACCAGGCTTAAATATCTTTGCATCTCAGTCAGTTTTTAAAGATATTTTAAAAGCGTAAATAAAGAAATACCATAATTGGGTGACTTGTTAGGAATGCATAGTTCTTCTTAGCTCCAAATCCTATAAGTCGTGTAGCCACAAGGGGATCTATAAGCAGCAAAGTGTAAAATCAGCTGGGGCAGGGGGAAGACTGGTCCTGATGTACACTAGTATTTTTTATTGTCTAGTTTTCTATTAGGTAAGCCTGTAGTATTCCATTGTATATATAATATTACAGCTGTTCCTACTCAAGTTTCTCCTAAACTTAGGTTTTCCCATTAAGGTTGTGATTTTATTTTTATCCATCTTTCACAATTCTGAGAAAGCTTGTTGCCAAAACTGGTGTCAGGACACTCTACAGTAAGGACTTTCTTGCTTTTCTTGCAGAGGTATAAGCAAACATTCTCCTGTGAACTTGCTTCAGAAAGAGCTGTGATTTTTTCTCATTGAAAACAGATGAAATAGCATCAAGGGCCATAATTGGTTGCTCACATTCAAGAGCAAGAAAGTGAAAGTCTTTCTCATAAAGGCATTTAAAAATGTCTGTTAAGCTTTATTAGGTTATTAACAACATAGTCAGCTTCTTTTCATTAATATTTTGGTTTTATAGCAGTCTAATACTCTAGTACTGATAGAATAGTGGTAATCCTCATATCCCCCCAATTTTTGATGAATTGTAACCTGTTGTACTCTTTTCTTAGGTTAGTATCTCAGCCTTTCTTAGACTGCTCAATTCTTCTTTCTAGTTTAAGATTTAATTAAGATGTTACCCTCACATTTTTTAAGCACTAGATTAATGGTCATTTGTCATTAGATCATTCTTTACATAGAAGAAAACCTCATTACAACTTCTACCTTTAATGTGGAAAAGGGGAACCCTCCTACATTGTTGGTGGGAATGCAAGCTGGCTCAGCCACTCTGGAAAACAGCATGGAGATTCTTCAAAAAGTTAAAAATAGAGCTACCCTATGACCCACCAATTGCACTATAGAGTATTTACCTTAAAGATACAAATGTAGTGATCCAAAGGGGCACATGCACCCGAATGTTTATAGCAGCAATGTCCACAACAGCCAAACTATGGAAAGAGCCTAGATGTCCATCAACAGAAGAATAGATAAAGAAGATGTGTTTTGGGGCGCCTGGGTGGCTCAGTGGGTTAAGCCGCTGCCTTCGGCTCAGGTCATGATCTCAGGGTCCTGGGATCGAGTCCCGCGTCGGGCTCTCTGCTCGTCAGGGAGCCTGCTTCCCTCTCTCTCTCTCTCTGCCTGCCTCTCCATCTACTTGTGATTTCTCTCTGTCAGATAAATAAATAAAATCTTTAAAAAAAAAAAAAAAAGAAGATGTGTTTTATACACACACACACACACACACACACACACACACACAACACAAGGGAATACTATGCAGCCATTAAAAAATACAAAATCTCACCATTTGCAATGATGTGGATAGAAGTCTAGGGATTATGCCAAGCAAAATAAGTCAATCAGAGAAAGACAAATATCATATGATCTCACTGATATGAGGAATTTGAGAAACAAGGCAGAGGATCATAGGAGAAGGGAGGGAAAAATGAAACAAGACAAAACCAGAGAGGGAGACAAACCATAAGAGACTCTTAATCTCAGGGAACAAATGGAGGGTTGCTGGAGGGGAGGAGGGTGGCAGGGATGGGTGACAGGGTGATGGACATTAGGGAAGGGTATGTGCTTGGTGAGCACTGTGAATTGTATAAGACTGATGATTCACTGACCTGTACCCCTGAAACAACACATCATATGTTAATTTTAAAAATGAGCTTTAAAAAAAATTTGCACCTTTAGCTATGATAGAACAGCTACAAGTGGTTCAAAATTCACACCAAAAACAACTAGAAAAGATAGATATTTTTATTTATTTGACAGAGAGAGAAAGAGAGAGAGACAGTCAGAGAGAGAATACAAGCAGAGTAAGCGGGAGAGGGAGAAGCAGGCTTCCTGCGGAGCAGAGAACCTGATGTGGGGCTCCATCCCAGGACGTTGGGATCATGACCTGAGCCAAAGGCAGATGCTTAACCACTGAGCCACCCAGGCAGCCCCAGAAAAGATAGATATTTTTAAAAAATCATTTTAGAGATGTTAGAAAGCTTCAAAGCAGTCAGGATTTGAAAGCCCAAGCACTCAAAGAAACAAAACAGTTACTGGAATGAGCTTGACATCCAATGTTCCAGTTTTTCCCTTTGAGACATTTGCTAAATCTTTAGGATTTGGTCTGTATAGAAAAGAGGCTGGTCAGTAAAAGGAGAAATTAACAGATGAATGGAGCACTCAGTGGTTTCAAATTTCTGGAGAAATAGTTTGAATTCCAACCTGATAGAGGCAGCCAGGACTTGAGAAACCAAGAACCTGTACTGAAGAAAGGAAATTTTTTAATAAGTGGGTTATATCACACTTGCATAAGGAAAAACAAACAAACAAACAAAAACAACCTTGACTTATATCACATCACAAAAAAAAAAAAAAAAAATCCTTTCCAGGTATAATTTAAGTTTTAGAGTAAAGTTCATAAGTGAAAACATCTACAAAATATCATGGGAAATTATATTAAGGTTGACAAAAAATTTTTGAATAGGATCTCAAAAGCACTAACCATTAAAAAAAAAAAAAAGACTGATCAACTGGGTTACATTAAAATTGAGAATTTTTTCCCAGAGGACACCTTTAAGAGAATCTAAAAAGTAAGCCATAGAGTGAGAGAAAAAAAAGCATTTTCAATTCATATGTCCAGCAAAGGACTTGTATCTAGAACATAAAAAGAGCTCCTACAAATCAGTAATTAAAAAAAAAAAAAATGGGCAACCAATTTACAAAATGAATAAAAGAGGGGTGCCTGAGTGGCTCAGTGAGTTAAGCCTCTGCCTTCAGCTCTGGTCATGACCTCAGGGTCCTAGGATCAAGCCCCACATCCAGTTTTCTGCTTGGAGGGAAACCTGCTTTCCCTTCTCTCTCTGCCTGTCTCTCTGCCTGCTTGTGATCTCTCTCTGTGTCAAATAAATAAATAAAATATTTTAAAAAAGAAAAAGAATAAAATACTTTTACAGGCACTTGATAAAAGATGATATCAAGTGGATAGTAAACATGAATATGTGCTAAAAATCATTACTCATCATGGAAATGCAAAGTAAAACTATAATGAAATAATACAATAATGGCTAAAATTAAAGAAGGATAACACCAAGTGTTCATGAGATTTTAGAAAACTCAAACTCCTATCAGGTATTGTGAAAATGGGAATTGGTACAACCGTTCAGCAATACTGCTTAAGTTAAATACATGCATAATTTACGATCAAACTTTTCCATTCCTATGTACCAACACTGCAGAGATACAAAAATATGCTCATCAGAAATACATGCTCATCAAAAGACATTTATAAGAATGTACATTGTAACACTATTTGTGATACCCCCAAACTGTAAGCAATACAAATGTCTTTTAACAGTAGAATGGATTAATAAACCATAATACATTTTTATACCAAGTAATACTAACTAGCAATGAGAATGAAGTATTATTACCCAAAACAATATTGATAATCTCAAAGAACGAAAGCAAATAAAAAGGAATACAGACTATACAACTTCATTTATTTAAAGTTCAAAAACACAGAATTAACTGGTGGCAAAGAAGTCAAGATAGTAGGCAACATCTCCTGCCTTTGGGAAGAGATGTTAAGAAGTAGAAAAGGCATGAAGGAGGGTTCTGAGCTTCTGATAATATTCCATTTCTTGATCTGAGTAGTGGCAATGTAACCACTAGTGAAAAAATTCTCTGGGCTATACACTTAGGATTTGGCATAATGTTATATTTTACATATGTATATTTTAGCATAAAGTTTATGCTTTAAAAATTCCATTACAAATCACATGACAAAATACTGTTCATGTCTTAGGAAAAGCCCATAGAAGTTATATTTAGAAGTCAGATTGAAAAAAGAAATGTTGATCTCAACATATTATTTGTTTTGATTAAGGTATCCTTTTCTTCTTCCTACCACATATTTTTACCACTTGGCATTACATTAGATAATAAATTGTTTATTGTTTGTCCTCCCTAACTCGCAAGTTAACTACGTGAAGGCAAAGAGTCTGTCTATTTTATTCACTATGTATTCATACTTGGCATCTAAAATAATACATTTTAAAAAATCCTTCTCAATATTTACTGGAGGAAGGAAGCAAGCAAGCAACCTAGTTATGGCCATTAGTGGTCATTGATGCTTTTATTTAAATTTTATTTGAACTTCACATACACTGAACCGTATAGAAAGTCCTCAATAATTCCAGATCTTAAGTAACCTGCATGAGGTGGGCAATAAATAATTAAAAATGTTAAAATTCTAGAAGATGACCCCTTTACTCTGCTTAATAGCTACAATGAAGACACATAGGGAGAAAACCAGAAAGCATTATAAGGGAATTTTTTTAATTTGAGGGAATTCCTTGCCAGCCAGATTCCTCTCTACAAAATATTTACTTTCTCAAAGGGAGAAAATCATTCTCCCCTGTCATTCAGAGAAGAGGGATGAAAATATGGCTCAATGGCTATAATATAATGACAGGACTAGTGCCCAGAGTAATGTGACCATATGCTGATTGGTATATACCCCTAACTGAACCACAGAGCAAAGGTAAAGTATTGGTGGATTATGAGCCCAACCTTATGGGCCTGGTGGCCCCAGAGCATGTGACCTCTGAGCCCAGATGAGCAGCACAGATGGAAAGCCAGAGAACTCAGGGAAAATCTGTGCAGGCTGCCTGGCATGGGGTGAGACTATAAATGTGGCCCTGAAAAAGTGGACAGAGAGAAGCAGCAGCAGTGGCCATTACAGGGCCTTACAGGGAAAGAGTGGGTCAATTAATACAAAGAATAAATAGGAGAGAGAAACTAGAGCAGAAAGAAAGAGCTAACAATTAGAGCATTTTCAGGAGAAAGGGAAAATTAACATGTGTCCATCTGTATCCAGAGAAACAAAGCCCAGCTACATAACTGAGCACTAAGTAAAGACTGAATCCCTTTACACAGAAAGCTATAGGAAGAGCAAAGAGGAGGATGAGTGATAAAGGCAGTAGATCAAATGCTTAGGTACCTTTCCTCATTCAGAGGGCAAAGCTAAATGCATGTTTGTGGTGCACTGTAACATCACTGATGTTCAATTTAGCTACTTAGTAAATGAAGTTATTATTTCATTTTACAGTTAATTTAAAAAAATTAGTAAGTCTTCAAAAATAATTCTAAAAGACTATTAGTTTAATACATATTTTTAAAATTTCCAAATTCCAGAGGACTGATGCCCAGTAAGCCTGTACAGAACAGAGGCATGTACCCTCCCTAACCACTAGAGAGGAAATGGGAGTGTTATGTGACAAATTCCCTAAGTAAGGGTGACTAGAGGGATGCCCATAGTCAAGATCATATTTGAAGGAGCAGAGGAAACCTGGTACACAAATCTTCTTCTTTTGTACCCTTATTCTATGCAGTTAGGGTTTGGTCTTTCTTCATAAATATGGCTAAAACTGAGTACTGAAATTTTCATTGGGTCAATAGACATTGCTAAGAATTCAAAATTAAAACTAATATTAGAACCTGTTAGAAGCTTCTTTTTTAAAAATGCAGGCTCACGTAAAACATACTCTAGGTAGGTTATTAAAGCTCTAAGCTGAAATAAGTTTTTTTCCATAGAAGTTAAAATGTTAATGAAATGTCATTACCAGGGGCAAGGGGAAGGAAAAGGATTAAACAAACTACTGTTGTGTAACTCCGACTTAAGGGACAATATCCATGATGAACCTATTATCTCTGTTTCCAGGCAAGATATTTACTGAATCTACTTTTTAAACCAGCCAAAATTGCAAAATGCAATTCACTCTTTAAATAATTGGAAATCAGTATTGTGAATGGATTTTGATTGCTAGAAAAAAAATGTTAGCTTTTTCTTATTAGCAAGGCACAGCCGAAAATGAAGATGGAAGACAAATAAAATATGGACTTGTTAATGGACCCTGGAAAAATAAATGAGGTTTTCTTAATTTCTTAGTGACTGTGGAGAGAGTATTTATGTCAAAATGAAGAAGACGGCTCTGTCACAGCTCTGAAAAGTAAGTAGGAAGGATATAGAAATGAGTATTGAATTAGGTCTTTTCTTTCCTCCCTAGCAACTTTTTAAAGACTTTAAAAATTAAAAAAAACAAAAAACACTAAATACTAAATCATTTATTCAAGATTTATTTTTCTTATATTTGTTGAAGTCTTAAATATCTAAGAAATACGTTGATTCCAGAGGTCAACAGTCTTTTAAGGTATGTAATTTGGTATAAAAAGTTGAGTCTTGGGGTGCCTGCATGGCTCAGTGGGTTAAAGGCTCTGCCTTCTGCTCAGGTCATGATCTCAGGGTCCTGGGATCGAGCCCTGCATCAGGCTCTCTGCTCGGTAGGGAGCCTGCTTCCCCCCTTCTCTCTGCCTGACTGTCTGCCTACTTGTGATCTCTATTTGTCAAATAAATAAATAAAATCTTAAGAAAAAAAAAAGGTTGAGTTTTAAATCTGGAAATAGATGGAAAAAAAGGCTCTGCTCCAGAATGAACCTGTAACTGGTTGGAGTTGTTCGCTTAACTTCTGAGTGTTCATTTACTTATTTGTAAAGAAGAGAAAACAGTATCATCCAACAGATCTCAATACTCATTGTGAAAACCAAATTACATAACAGAAGGAACAGGTTATTGAAAGTCATTCTTCCTGTTTCTAGCATCTCATTTCTTGGCTTGACATTTGCTAACCTGCAGATGCTCATATGTCCACTACAGGCTGCCACTTAAGTGAAGAATGATGAGACAGTGTATCAGGCTTTTCTGGAGAAACAGAACCAATAAGAGATAGATCGATCGATCGATCGATCTATTTATCTATCCACCCATCTAGAGATTTAGTCTGAGGAATGAACTCACACAATTATGGAGGTTAAGTCCCATTATCTGCTGTCTCCAAGATGGCACCCAGGAAATTGGGTTGTATAAATTCTAGTCTAAGGACAGAAAAAGATGAGATGTCCCAGCTCAATCAGTGAAGCGGGTAAAAAGGGATAAACATCTCCTTCCTCAGCCCTTTTTTCTAATCAGGCCCTCAACAGTTTGGATGATGCCCTCCCACATTGTGTAGGGCAATCTACAAAGTTTACCAACTCAGATACTGCTGTCATCAGGAAACACTGCCACAGATACACACAGAAACAATGGTTAATCTGGGAACCTGTGGCCCACTCAAGTTGACACATAAAATTAACCATCACAGGCTGACATTAAAAGAACTTGGCAATAGTCCTTTAAGAGATGAGGACATACTTAAACAGAGACTAATGCTTCCTGCCTGGAGAACTATGAATTCAAAAGTCTGGCTAGAGCACCATAATGTCAAGGAAAGAAGAGAAGATGCAATGGGCAGCTTCCTGTAAACCAAGTGGACACACAAAGCTCACCAGAATTAAGCTATATTTAAGTTATACTCTTCAAAGTGGTACCTTGTGTCAAAATGCTATGAAGTATTGCCAAAGACAAGAGCTTGAATGTTAAGGAAATGCTTCACAAAAGGTCTGCAAGGGAATTCATTTCAGCTTCAAGGAATATACTTAGTCCATTCATTTCAGCTTCAAGGAATATACTTCTGTAACAAAAATACCATAGACTGTGTTGCTTATAAACAACAAGCATTTATTTCCTACATTTCTGGAGGCTAGAAGTCCAAGATCAAGATGCCAGAAGATTCACCATCTGGTATAAGCCCATTTTCTTCTAAGGGCAGGCAGGACTGCCATCATTCTCCAAGTCTAGTGCCAAAACTAAAGCTAAAGGGCCATATGGAAAGGTCCACAGAGAAGCAACACTAGAAGTCCACAGATTGAGAAGCAGGGGTAAATTATAATAGCATATTCTTATTGTCTTGAATTATTTCCTTTTCAGAGTGTTAACTAAACCCCATTCCAGTAATTGATCCTATCTAATAAAACTACCTATATGGTGTCAATTTGTTTTGGCATTTTTCAGTGTTCCTACTCACCTAGAGTTGGATAAAATATTTTCAAGTGTATCATTTTGTAAAGCTCTTCAGAGTGAAAAATGAGTTTAGTATAAGGTCAAAATTTTGATGATGAAATTTCTATAATGATCTAAGGGGGGGAACTCTTGTCATTACAAAATGTGATCAATGAAAAATGTCATCCAAACTTTAAAACTAAATTGATTAGGTTGGTTAACTGATCTATTTTGTTCTCACATAGCTTCTCTTAAATTTTCAAGCCCATCTCTAAAAAAGATCTGTCTGGTACTTACTAGTCAATTTCCCTGTCAGTGCACTCTTGTTTTAGGAAATGTGGGCCCCAGAGTCCCTACTGAGTGGGCAGGAAACTATGTGCCCCTGGGTCTAGTTCACTGGATGAGGACAATTACCTGACCTAAACTGGACCAGTTGTAATTTCTGTCAAAAATAATCCAAGGACTCAAAAACGCTTGTCAATCTCTATTGGACATTTGACCCAATACAGTTGCAGTACCAAGGTGGGGATAACTATGTTCAGCTTATAGCAATGAGGCAGAGGAAGTCTATCTAAAAAAATAGGATTATGAAGCAGACACACACAGAGGTTATCTTAGCAGAGAGATCTCACAGCCTACAAAACAGAGGGAAGGAGACCGCCTTGATTTCTGATTTCTCTATTCTGCTTCCAAACCAAGTGACTGACAGCTAATTTATTCCTTTTGATTCTAAAAAGATGTTCTTGAATACTTATAAGTTAGACATTTTAATTATACTGACTTAAGTGGTATCTAAGAGCAATCATTTTGCAATAAAGAATAGATTTTACCATCTCTAATTCTGTAATTCTATGATGACATTTTGTATACAATCCATATTTAGAAATGAAGTTAAACCAAACCCTCATAAGGATCCTATGATATAGGTACTATTGTAATCACCACTTTATAAATGATAAAATTGAGTAACAAGAAATAACTTGTCCAGTGTCATTCAACTAGTGTTTAAGGTCATTCAGTTAGGATTCAAACACAGACTTTGTGGCTCCAGGTTTCACACTCCTAAGAAATATATAATTCACAGCATATTAATTGTTTTTCTATGATCCAAATAAGAATATTTTAGAGAAGGCTTGTGGTAACCCATAATCTATCTAGAAATTGCATTAGGCAGAATTAATTTTTAAAAATATAGCCATTAGAACAAGCCTAAGAAAACTATAAGTATTTGAAATTATGAGTTTTATATGCAGATTAAAGTCATAAAACCTTTAACCTTCCTTTACAGAATGCCTCATTGACCAACATTCCTCAGAAGAGTTACAAAGAAGACTGATATGTGATAAAATCATTATGAAAATTGGGAGATTTATTTTAATTTTCCAATGAATAAGCAAACATGAACTACCGAGTAATAAGACCAAATATTTATTAAGCACTCAAGAGAGTTTGAGTACAGTTCGTGCATGGCTGAGAATCTCTTTCTCCTAAAATAATTTCTGTATATAGACTTCTTTCCTCTATAACACATATTTACTTAACATGGGACATCTGAAGCTAAGGCTATTGTGTGATTGAACTGATGTTTTAAAGTTTGGGGATTTTTTTGTTCTTGTTTTTATTTTTAGTAAATCAGTACCATCTTAAGATAAAATCAAATATAAATTCTAAAAGTAAATTTGAAAATGTTAATGACCAAAACATAACAGCAAAAAGCAATGCTGTGTTTTGGATCATTAAGAATTAGACAATAATAATCTGCTGTGTATTCTCTGAGTCCAAATCTATGAAGCCAGGAAAAATAAAGAGCAAATTCCTGCCATGAAAAGCATACAATCCAGCTTGGAACATGAAAGGGGCGGACATGAAACAAGTGCACATTGACAATATGTTTTCCCCAACCCATTAAAAAGGGAGAGAGAGAGAGAGAGAGAGAGAGAGAGAGAGAGAGAGATAGATATCTGGTCAACTTTAAATAGAAGCATGCAATCCAGCCATACATTATGTGGTACAAAAATAAAAGTCTAGGAGGGAAAGGAAAGTGGTGATGCGCAGTAGGAAGATAAGTCCTTACCTTATCCTTACAAGATGAGAGTATTTCAATAAGCAGAAAGAAGGGAGGAGTCCACATTTAGTTCCAGAGAAGCAGCATTAACACAAGCTTGGAGACAGGCAGCATTATATTATGATTATCTTCCCAACATCCATTCTTGCAACCATGTGGTTTATAAGATAATGGCCCTAGATCGCTGCAATGAACTGGGCCTCAGGCAGTTAGGGTAAATCCATCCTTCCTTCCATAATGACTGGTCCAAACTGTCCAGGTGTAAGCCAATCAGTAAATGGTATCCATTGGTTTCCATGTTTCAAGGGAGGACTCTTAATTTTTTTTTTTTAATGAGAAATGTATTTTTTTTTAATTTTTTATTTTTTATAAACATATATTTTTATCCCCAGGGGTACAGGTCTGTGAATCACCAGGTTTACACACTTCACAGCACTCACCAAAGCACATACCCTCCCCAATGTCCATAATCCCACCCCCTTCTCCCAACCCCTCTCTCCCCAGCAACCTTCAGTTTGTTTTGTGAGATTAAGAGTCACTTGTGGTTTGTCTCCCCACCAATTCCATCTTGTTTCATTGATTCTTCTTCTACCCACTTAAGCCCCCATGTTGCATCACCACTTTCTCATATCAGGGAGATCATATGATAGTTGTCTTTATCTGCTTGACTTATTTCACTAAGCATGATATGCTCTAGTTCCATCCATGTTGTTGCAAATGGCAAGATTTCACTTCTTTTGATGGTTGCATAGTATTCCATTGTGTATATATACCACATCTTCTTGATCCATTCATCTGTTGGTGGACATCTAGGTTCTTTCCATAGTTTGGCTATTGTGGACATTGCTGCTATAAACATTTGGGTGCACGTGCCCCTTTGGATCACTACATTTGTATCTTTAGGGTAAATACCCAGTAGTGCAATTGCTGGGTCATAGGGCAGTTCTATTTTCAACATTTTGAGGAACCTCCATGCTGTTTTCCAGAGTGGCTGCACCAGCTTGCATTCCCACCAACAGTGTAGGAGGGTTCCCCTTTCTCCGCATCCTCGCCAGCATCTGTCATTTCCTGACTTGTTGATTTTAGCCATTCTGACTGGTGTGAGGTGATATCTCATTGTGGTTTTGATTTGTATTTCCCTGATGCCGAGTGATATGGAGCACTTTTTCATATGTCTGTTGGCCATCTGGATGTCTTCTTTGCAGAAATGTCTGTTCATGTCCTCTGCCAATTTCTTGATTGGATTATTTATTCTTTGGGTGTTGAGTTTGCTAAGTTCTTTATAGATTCTGGACACTAGTCCTTTATCTGATATGTCGTTTGCAAATATCTTCTCCCATTCTGTCAGTTGTCTTTTGATTTTGTTAACTGTTTCCTTTGCTGTGCAAAAGCTTTTGATCTTGATGAAATCCCAATAGTTCATTTTTGCCCTTGCTTCCCTTGCCTTTGGCGTTGTTCCTAGGAAGATGTTGCTGCGGCTGAGGTCGAAGAGGTTGCTGCCTGTGTTCTCTTCAAGGATTTTGATGGATTCCTTTCGCACATTGAGGTCCTTCATCCATTTTGAGTCTATTTTTGTGTGTGGTGTAAGGAAATGGTCCAATTTCATTTTTCTGCATGTGGCTGTCCAATTTTCCCAGCACCATTTATTGAAGAGGCTGTCTTTTTTCCATTGGACATTCTTTCCTGCTTTGTCGAAGATTAGTTGACTGTAGAGTTGAGGGTCTATTTCTGGGCTCTCTATTCTGTTCCATTGATCTATGTGTCTGTTTTTGTGCCAGTACCATGCTGTCTTGATGATGACAGCTTTGTAATAGAGCTGGAAGTCCGGAATTGTGATGCCACCTACGTTGGCTTTCTTTTTCAATATCCCTTTGGCTATTCGAGGTCTTTTCTGGTTCCATATAAATTTTAGAATTATTTGTTCCATTTCTTTGAAAAAGATGGATGGTACTTTGATAGGAATTGCATTAAATGTGTAGATTGCTTTAGGTAGCATAGACATTTTCACAATATTTATTCTTCCAATCCAGGAGCATGGAACATTTTTCCATTTTTTTGTGTCTTCCTCAATTTCTTTCATGAGTACTTTATAGTTTTCTGAGTATAGATTCTGTGCCTCTTTGGTTAGGTTTATTCCTAGATCTTATGGTTTTGGGTGCAATTATAAATGGGATTTACTCCTTAATTTCTCTTTCTTCTGTCTTGTTGTTGGTGTAGAGAAATGCAACTGATTTCTGTGCATTGATTTTATATCCTGACACTTTACTGAATTCCTGTACAAGTTCTAACAGTTTTGGAGTGGAGTCTTTTGGGTTTTCCACATATAGTATCATATCATCTGCGAAGAGTGATAATTTGACTTCTTCTTTGCCGATTTGGATGCCTTTAATTGGCCGTGATCGTATAGTGGTTAGTACTCTGCGTTGTGGATGCCTTTAATTTCCTTTTGTTGTCTGATTGCTGAGGCTAGGACCTCTAGTACTATGTTGAATAGTAGTGGTGATAATGGACATCCCTGCCGTGTTCCTGACCTTACCGGAAAAGCTTTCAGTTTTTCTCCATTGAGAATGATATTTGCGGTGGGTTTTTCATAGATGGCTTTGATGATATTGAGGTATGTGCCCTCTATCCCTACACTTTGAAGAGTTTTGATCAGGAAGGGATGCTGTACTTTGTCAAATGCTTTTTCAGCATCTGTTGAGAGTATCATATGGTTCTTGTTCTTTCTTTTATTGATGTGTTGTATCACATTGACTGATTTGGGGATGTTGAACCAACCTTGCAGCCCTGGAATAAATCCCACTTGGTCGTGGTGAATAATCCTTTTAATGTACTGTTGAATCCGATTGGCTAGTATTTTGGTGAGAATTTTCGCATCTGTGTTCATCAAGGATATTGGTCTATAGCTCTCTTTTTTGATGGGATCCTTGTCTGGTTTTGGGATCAAGGTGATGCTGGCCTCATAAAATGAGTTTGGAAGTTTTCCTTCCATTTCTATTTTTTGGAACAGTTTCAGGAGAATAGGAATTAGTTCTTCTTTAAATGTTTGGTAGAATTCCCCTGGGAAGCCGTCTGGCCCTGGGCTTTTGTTTGTTTGGAGATTTTTAATAACTTTTTCAATCTCCTTACTGGTTATGGGTCTGTTCAGGCTTTCTATTTCTTCCTGGTTCAGTTGTGGTAGTTTATATGTTTCTAGGAATGCATCCATTTCTTCCAGATTTTCAAATTTGTTGGCGTAGAGTTGTTCATAGTATGTTCTTATAATAGTTTGTATTTCTTTGGTGTTAGTTGTGATCTCTCCTCTTTCATTCATGATTTTATTTATTTGGGTCCTTTCTCTTTTCTTTTTGATAAGTCGGGCCAGGGGTTTATCAATTCTATTAATTCTTTCAAAGAACCAGCTCCTAGTTTCGTTGATTTGTTCTATTGTTTTTTTGGTTTCTATTTCATTGATTTCTGCTCTGATCTTTATGATTTCTCTTCTCCTGCTGGGCTTAGGGTTTCTTTCTTGTTCTTTCTCCAGCTCCTTTAGGTGTAGGGTTAGGTTGTATACCTGAGACCTTTCTTATTTCTTGAGAAAGGCTTGTACCGCTATATATTTTCCTCTCAGGACTGCCTTGTTGTGTCCCACAGATTTTGAAGCGTTGTATTTTCATTATCATTTGTTTCCATGATTTTTTTCAATTCCTCTTTAATTTCCTGGTTGACCCATTCATTCTTTAGAAGGATGCTGTTTAGTCTCCATGTATTGGGTTCTTTCCAAACTTCCTTTTGTGGTTGAGTTCTAGCTTTAGAGCATTGTGGTCTGAAAATATGCAGGGAATGATCCCAATCTTTTGATATTGGTTGAGTCCTGATTTAGGACCGAGGATGTGATCTATTCTGGAGAATGTTCCATGTGCACTAGAGAAGAATGTGTATTCTGTTGCTTTGGGATGAAATGTTCTGAATATATCTGTGATGTCCATCTGGTCCAGTGTGTCGTTAAGGCCTTTATTTCCTTGCTGATCTTTTGCTTGGATGATCTGTCCATTTCAGTGAGGGGAGTGTTAAAGTCCCCTACTATTATTGCATTATTGTTTATGTGTTTCTTTGATTTTGTTATTAATTGGCTTATATAGTTGGCTGCTCCCACGTTGGGGGCATAGATATTTAAAATTGTTATATCTTCTTGTTGGACAGACACTTTGAGTATGATATAGTGTCCTTCCTCATCACTTATTATAGTCTTTGGCTTAAAATCTAATTGATCTGATATAAGGATTGCCACTCCTGCTTTCTTCTGATGTCCATTAGCATGGTAAATTCTTTTCCACCCCCTCACTTTAAATCTGGAGGTGTCTTCGGGCTTAAAATGAGTTTCTTGGAGGCAACATGTAGATGGGTTTTGTTTTTTTATCCATTCTGATACCCTGTGTCTTTTGACAGGGGCATTTAGCCCATTAACATTCAGGGTAACTATTGAGAGATATGAATTTAGTGCTATTGTATTGCCTGTAAGGTGACTGTTACTGTATATGGCCTCTGTTCCTTTCTGATCTACCACTTGTAGGCTCTCTCTTTGCTTAGAGGACCCCTTTCAATATTTCCTGTAGAGCTGGTTTGGTGTTTGCAAATTCTTTCAGTTTTTGTTTGTCCTGGAAGCTTTTAATCTCTCCTTCTATTTTCAATGATAGCCTAGCTGGATATAGTATTCTTGGCTGCATGTTTTTCTCGTTTAGTGCTCTGAAAATATCATGCCAGCTCTTTCTGGCCTGCCAGGTCTCTGTGGATAAGTCAGCTGCCAACCTAATATTTTTACCATTGTATGTTACAGACTTCTTTTCCCGGGCTGCTTTCAGGATTTTCTCTTTGTCACTGAGACTTGTAAATTTTACTATTAGGTGACGGGGTGTGGGCCTATTCTTATTGATTTTGAGGGGCGTTCTCTGAACCTCCTGAATTTTGATGCTCGTTCCCTTTGCCATATTGGGGAAATTCTCCCCAATAATTCTCTCCAGTATACCTTCTGCTCCCCTCTCTCTTTCTTCTTCTTCTGGAATCCCAATTATTCTAATGTTGTTTCGTCTTATAGTGTCACTTATCTCTTGAATTCTCCCCTCGTGGTCCAGTAGCTGTTTGTCCCTCTTTTGCTCAGCTTCTTTATTCTCTGTCATTTGGTCTTCTATATCACTAATTCTTTCTTCTGCCTCATTTATCCTAGCAGTGAGAGCCTCCATTTTTGATTGCACCTCATTAATAGCTTTTTTTATTTCAACTTGGTTAGATTTTAGTTCTTTTATTTCTCCAGAAAGGGCTTTTATATCTCTCGAGAGGGTTTCTCTAATATCTTCCATGCCTTTTTTGAGCCCGGCTAGAACCTTGAGAATTGTCATTCTGAACTCTAGATCTGACATATTACCAATGTCTGTATTGATTAGGTCCCTAGCCTTCGGTACTGCCTCTTGTTCTTTTCTTTGTGTTGAATTTTTCCATCTTGTCATTTTGTCCAGATAAGAGTATATGAAGGAGCAAGTAAAATACTAAAAGGGTGGCAACAACCCCAGGAAAATATGCTTTAACCAAATCAGAAGAGATCCCAAATCGTGAGGGGGGAGAAAGGGTATAAAAAGAGGTTCAAAAAGGAAGAAGAAAAAAAAGAAAAAGAAAAAAGAATTTAAAAAAAAAAGAAAATGAATAAAGAAAAATATAAAAAAGAAAAAATATATATATTAGATAAAATAGTTAAAAAAACGTTAAAAAAGAAAAGGGTAAAAGTTAAAAAAAAATTTTACCAGAAGGCGAGATAAAAAAAAAAACAAAAAATCATCTGCCGGACCTCCGGCCGCGCTCCGGGGTCACCGAGCCTGTGGCTGGTTCAAGGTAACCCCGAGCTGTGATCTTACTGTCGGCTCTGTCTCTGTAGCCGGCTTTCTCGTTCCAATACCCACAAGCTCTGCGACACTCAGACACCCCCGATCCTTCTGTGACCCTGCGGGACCTGAGGCCACGCTGACCCCGCCTGGGCTTCGCCCCGGTTTAGCCTCTGGCGCGATGTCCCTCAGTGGAACAGACTTTTAAAAGTCTTGATTTTGTGCTCCGTTGCTCCGCCGCCTGCCGGGTGCCAGCCCCTCCCCCCAGGGTCTATCTTCCCATCGCTTTGGATTCACATCTCCGCCAGTCCTACCTTTCAGAAAGTGGTTGTTTTTCTCTTTCCAGAATTGCTGTTCTTCTTCTCTTCGATCTGCCAATGGATTTGCAGGTGTTTGCAATCTTTAGATGAGCTATCTAGCCAATCTCCTGCTAGCTGAAGTAGTCTCAGCCTGCTACTTCTCCGCCATCTTGACTCCTCCCCCCAGGACTCTTAATTTTGTTGTGGGAAGGGATGCTTTCTCTCACATTGGTTATAATGAAGTTTGTGTTTCTGGTTATCATGGGTATTCTTGAGTATTAAAACATGAAAAGTATGATTCTTCATAATGATGAGAAACAGATGCTTTCTAGCTTTCTACTCAAGAAATATTGTCACCATGTAATACCACTAATTTGTTATTCTAGTCACATCATAAAATGGGACATCTATAAAGAAGAGTTTGTTTTGATAACATACCGACAATGAAAAAAGTACAGAAAGGATTTGTAAAACATTTCAACTGTCTATAATATTGTCCAATCTACTTGACTTCAGTGATGACCACTTTATTAATAGTGAAACATATTTTTTAAGTCTATCTCACAGAGATATTTTGAGAGCCAGTGTTTATGAAAGGAGTATGCTGTGATGCACAAGTTTTAAGAAGAATATAAGCATAATTGCAGTAAAGATGGGATCAGGAGGGAGACAAACCATAAGAGACTCTTAATCTCACAAAACAAACTGAGGGTTGTTGGAGGGTGGGGTGGGTAGGGATAGGGTGGTAGGGTTATGGACATTGGGGAGGGTATGGGTTATGGTGAGTGCTGTGAAATGTGTAAGCCTGATGATTCACAGACCTGTACTCCTGGGGTAAATAATACATTATATGTTAATAAAAATAATTTTTTTAAAAATGAAAATCACTGCAAAGACAGTCAATGGCCAAATTTATATATTTTTTTCAATAAATAAGTTTTTATTAAGGTGTTCTGGTTCCCAATACACCCAGAATACTAGTATAAAGCCTCTTTAATCAATAGGAGTTTCTCTGAATCATTTTCTTTTCCGGCATAGTTGAAACATTTGGAATAGCATAACATAGACAAAGTAAAAATAAAATACTAATTTTATGTAACTCTTACTTCCAGTAAGGAAAAGTACAATGCAACTAATTTGAAATTTGAAGAAATTCAAATTTCTTTGAAGTCAGTTACAATATTATTTCAAACAGCTAAATTTCTTATTTTTCTTCTTGATACCTAACGTTCTTTCATTTCTTGCAGTCAGTGATTTTTAATTAGAATTTGGGTCACTTAACTGTCCTCGTTCTTCCCCATCCTGGTTTCCAAATCTCTAGTTTCATCATTTCACTTCCAGTCAGCACCATATATAAATACACAAAATCAATACTCAGTTTGATAGATATAGGACTAATTTTAACGAACTTTATATCAGTCAAACCTTAAACCTTATTCCAATGTGATCTGTATTTAAATGTCCTACACTACTTAGTGTCTAAAGTTCTTTGCCTTTCACTCTCAATACCTCTCTCTCTTCACACTGTAAATGATAGCTTGTCTACTTTTTTCTTATTTTTGATTAGGAAATGTATGCCACTGAGTAAGCAGCAGCAATTGAGTTTTTTTTTTCACCTCCATTACATCTTTCAAAATGTTTTTAATATATGGAAGTGCCTTCATACCTACTGAAAAGAATACCAATTAACCCTTATAGACTAACAATTCTGGCTTATTAGACTTTCATAATATGCTCAATTTTTAAACAGATTTTAAAAGACAAAATTTTATAAAATTTTATGTCAATAATGGTTTTTTATCTGTAAAAGATAGTTCTCTAAACTCCTAAAATAATCACTTTTACAAATCATGAAATCTAAAACTTTGAGAAACAGAAATTCCATCTCTTTCAAAAGGTATTTGTATAACTTTTTGCTGAAATCCTCAAAATATTACCCAATAGTTTGTTAATAAAGCCAAACCAAGTTTATGTGGACTCACTGTGTTGAGGGAGAGTGCCTCCTTGATCGAGTCTTAGCGGTCTTAGAAGAATAATGTCAAAAATTAGATATTTATAAGACTTAGAAGTTTGAGCTCAAGTGATTAAAGGTGGGTCTGTCTAACCAGGGAACTGACCAGGATTCAATAAAAATTTGTGATTATAATAGTTTAAGATTGATAGACATAACAAAGCAAGTGTCTTTAAGCAAATCTTGGAAAGTAAACTCCTGTTTGATAAGTAACCAGTATAACCAAGTGAGCAGATTTTTGTCTGCAATAAATTGATCTATAGGAAATGCCTATAGGGAATGTAATCAGTGAAGTTATCTATTGGTTTATGGCATTATTTCTCCAAGGCAAAATTTTCTTAAACAAAATTCTCTTAAAACAAGCAACTAAGACAGGCTGACATAGTTGATCTAAAATCTTATTGAACTCCTGTTGAAACAGATGGTACACTACTCCATCTTCCCTTTTGATCACTCTTCAGCCTGATATAGAGTATCAGAGAGATGGTTATAATAAGGGGAAATGATTAAATAGATGTTCGTACAGTCATCATTAAATATCAGAGTTCTGTTGGTGGTCATTTCAACCTTTACATACACCAGGTTTTCTTTTGCTCTTGTTGTTGGACTATCGTTTGATAGAACAATGCCTATGAAAGGCATTTTAAATTCTAGGGGTTACATATTTGAACATGATAACTCAGTCAAATACTAAGAATACTATGATCAGATTATATCGTCCACATCTAAGCCAAAAATCAAAGGTGGTCTAATTAACTCAAGAGAACAGACTGCATCCACAGTAGAGCCTACAGACTAGATATGGGCATATTATCTAAATTACCTAATCTCATAATTTCCTTTATTTTTTCCTGGACCCTCTTAATAATAATAAAATTTTCAGAAATATCTATGGAGAATAAAATTCTCAGAAATATCTATCTATCTAAATATTATTATAAATATATATATTTATTTATTATAAATATATACTTTTTTCCTACAGTGGTACATGTAATAGCTCAAGTTTGGTTATGTCTAGGTATTTTTACTTTGTGAACAGAAGGAGTTCTATGGATTTCTGACATTACCTAACTCCCTTTTCAATCTCTGAACCATGGCATGTTAAGATTTCTAAGCATCTAGTGAAGAGTGATATAAAGAGGCTAAGGACAGAAGAAAAAATATCCATACTTTCCTTTGAATTCGGATCTCTATAGAGATCTGGTTTTCCTCCTTCTTGAAACAAGCTACATAATAATCTCTTTCTCTGAGTGTAAAATAGTAGACCCAAAGTTAAACTGAGTGATATCAGAGACTACTGAGTACTCTGAAATAGGCATCAATTTACTAAGATAAAAGTACCTGTCCAATTTACTGGCAGTAGTCAGTAGGCTTTTGTGTAGAAATTTGATACTTATGGTAGGGGGAATCTCCTGACAAGTTCTCAGACAAAATACCCTATGTGGATGCCTAGTCTTATTGTATAAAATTTTGTATTTTTCAGGGGTATTTAAGTACTAGGTGGAAGAATATATAGTAAAGATGTCATGAAATAGATGAAATGTTATATTTTCTAGGGGATTCCAAAAATTTCCTACACGGTAAACCTTGCTTATAAGGTATGTAACATAAGATGGGTATTCAATAAATTCCACAGGTTTATTTTCTGAGTCTTACGCCTGTGAAAGTTCAGCTGTATAGAGGTGTTCTATGAGTGATGTCTGGGTGTTACAGAAACTTTCCTTCCTACCCTCCAAGTATGACATAAACGGTGATTTTGGTTTTGGTTATCTGTCTGAAGAAGAAGAAGAACAAGAACAAGAAGAAGAACAAGAAGAAGAAGAAGACGTAGAAGAAGAATACAGAAAGCACACAATTTAAAGACTGGCAATTTGTTTCTAAGCTCAAGGCTTTGAAAAATTTTCTAACAGTACCAACAAAATGAGTACCTTTATCACTGGAGATATGGAAACATTAAATCAAGAAATGTGTTTGCTATTGTCAAAACCACAGCTGCCCAGAAAGGAAATGCTTTGATCTACTCTGAGAATAAGCTAACAATGACCAGAATGACATATTCAAAACCCATACGATGAAGGATGTTAGTAGATGTATTGTGGTAACCATTTTAAAATATATAAATATTGAATAATTTTATTGTATATCTGAAACTAATGTAGTGTTATGTTTCAATTATACCTCAATTAAAAAAGTAAAGAAGGAGGTAATTATATGACCTCCTTTAAAAATGTTCACAGGGACTTTGAGCCTTGGGCTTTTGTCCATGCCCCTTCTGTAGAGACATGTATCAGACATGTATCCTTAGTAATCTTAGTAAAAATATCCTCACCAATGTTTATTGACTGTGGTGGTCAATTTGTCTTTATTGTGGTAACTAGTTTGAAGCGAAATTTTTGGCAAGATTCTAGTTTAGATCCTCTAGTGTCACCAAGTATCCACTCTGAAGTATCAGAGATAATCTTCATGCAATTTACAGCTGTGATTTCTCCAATTACTCTTCAGATTCTGGCGCCAATCACTGGCATGCTATAAAACTTCCTTCAGACTCTCAGAAGAGTTAGCTTCTAGGACGATCCTAAGGACTAGGACCTTAGTAAGGCCTGCCTGCTATATTTATTATCTAGGCATTTCCTTTGGCTTATATGCTATCTGTTTTTGCATGGCTTCAACATTTATGATGGCCATCCATTTAAGAAGTATAGGAGAATTTAGGAGTCATTTAATCTGTTAACCAGTTTAACTGGGTTAATGGCTGGGGTCAAAAACCTTCATTGTTACCAGTTCATACTCATTAGGATGGCAATTATCAAAAATATGAAAAATAAAAATGTTAGTGAGGATGTGAACAAGTTAGAACAGTAGTGCTTTACACAGTGGTGTTTTTCTGGTAGGAATGTAAAATGATGCAGCCACTGTAGAAAATAGATTTATGTTATATTAATATGTTTACATTAATATATTATATGATGCTACATGATATAAGCCAGACAGAAAAGGAAAAATATATGATTCCACTTACATAAGATACCTAAAAATTCATAGAGACAGAGACTAGAATAGAGGTTACTAGGGCTAGGGGGAGACAACAGTGAGGAGTTATTGTTTCATGAGAACATAGTTTCTATATAGGATAATAAAAAAGTTCTGGAAATAGGTCATGGTGAAGGTTGCACAACACTGTGCATGCACTTAATGCCAATGACTGGTACATTTAAAAATGGTTAAAGTGGTAAATGTTTTGATATATGTATAGAATTTTTGTGTCCCCCACCAAAATTAAATACTGAAATCTTAATCTCTAATGTGATGGTATTATGAGGTGGGGACTTCAGAAATAGATTAATTCTCTTATAAAAGATACACCATAGAGTTCCTTACTTGTTTGGCCTGTAAAAACATAATAAGAAGATGGAAGTCTATAAACCAAGAAGCAGGTCCTCACTAGACACTGAACCCTCTGGCACCTTTTACCTGGGACTTCCCAGACTCTAGAACTGTGTGAAATAATGTTGTTTAAACCACCCAGCCTATGGTATTTTTTTATACCTTCCCAAATGGACTAAGATATGTGTGTGTGTGTGTGCGCGCGTGCATGCACACACGCGTGCGCATGCGCATGTGTGTATTGTAACCATAATTAAAAACAAAAATCTCCTGTTTTTCTAAAGCATTTCAAAATCATGGATTATTCCAATGGACTACCAGGTATGAGTATACATATATTAACTATTTTCTCTTGTCAATTTGTAAGCTCTGGCAAGTACACAGAATTCTACTATTTGGGCTAAACTTACTTCTGATAACACGTTATATATATATATTTTTTTAAGATTTATTTATTTATTTGAGAGAGAGCGTGCACACCAACAGGATGAAGGACTGAGGGAGAGGGGCAAGGAGATTCCTCACTGAGTGTGGAGCCTGATGCGGGGCTCTAACCCATGACTCTGAGAACATGACCTAAGCTGAAGACAGACACTGACTGAGCCACCCAGGCACCCCATGATAACAGGTTATATTCTAAGAGTTAATTGAAATCTGTTATGGCATGCCTTGCCTAAATTTTCCAGTTTCAGAATAAGAGACAGTCAATCAATAAATGAATTAAATCAAGATTTTCCAGGGATATTTGTAATAAGTCTGTTCAAGGCATAGTCAGTTCCTGACATAGTTAGGAATGTTCTCTCAGGACATTCCTGTACCAATAGGTAGAAAAAAATTATAATTAGGAAGACATAGAACATGGGGATTTTGAAGTGTTTGAGTCAGAAAATTGCTGTTAATATTTAGATTCTCAGGAAAGAGTTTCAGCTGCCAAGGACAAAGTAAGTCATATAGAGATGTGATGATTTTTTTTTTTTTTTTAAGTTGGGAACCCACTGATTCCAGTAACCGGTGAAAACCAGAACACTCTTGTTATCTCTTAATAATCTGTCTAGGAAAGTTCTGAGTGGTTTGTAATCTATCAAAAGTAAAAATTTATTCCCTTTAAGATAAATTATGTTCTCCAGAATAGAGAGCCTGAAAATAAACCCAGAGTTACATGGTCAATTAATCTTTGACAAAGGAGGCAAGAATATACAATGGGAAAAGACAGTCTCTTCAACAAATGGTACTGGGAAAACTGAACAGCTATGTGAAAAAGAATGAAACTGGGTCACTTTCTTACACCATATGCAAAAATAAATTCAAAATGTATTAGGGGCCTAAATGTGAGACCTGAAACCATACAATCCTAGAAGAGAGCACAGGCAGTGATTTCTGTGACATTGGCATAGAAATATTTTTCTAGATATGTTGCCTGAGGTAAGAAAAACAAAAGCAAAAATAAACTATTTGGTCTACATCAAAATAAAAAGCTTCTGTGCAGCAAAGCAAACAATCAACAAAACTAAAAGACAACCAGCTGAGTGGGAAAAGATATTTGCAAATGACATATCCAGTAAGGGGTTAGTATTAGAAATATATAAAGGTCTTGTAGAATACAACACCAAAAACAAAACCCAAAAAACAAACAAACAAAAAACCCAAATAATCCAATTAAAAAATGGGCAGAAGGCATGAACAAACATTTCTTCAAAGACATACAGATGGCCAATAGACACATGAAGAGATACTCAACGTCACTCATGATCAGAGAAATACAAATCAAAACTGCAATGAAACATCACACCATACCTGTCAGAATGGCTAAATTCAAAAACACAAGAAGCAACAAGTACTGGTAAGAAGTGGAGAAAAAGAACATTCATGTACTGTTGGTGGGAAAGCAAACTGGAAAGCCAGTGTGGAAAACAGTATGGAGGTTCCTCAAAAAATTAAAAATGGAACTACCATATGATCCAGTAATTCCACTACTGGGTATTTATCCAAAGAATATGAAAATACTAATTTGAAAAGGTATATGTACCCCTATGTTTACTGCAGCATTCTTTACAATAGCTAAATTATGGAAGCTGTCCAAGTGTGCATCCATAGATGCATGGATAAAGAAGATGTGGATACATACTGGAATATTGCTCAGACATAAAAAAGAAAATCTTGCCATTTGCAACAATATGGATGGATCCAGAGAATATAATGCTAAATGAAATAAGTCAGTCAGAGAAAGAAAAATACCAGGTGATTTCACTCATCAGCAGAATTTAAGAAACAAAACAAATGAATGAATCAAAAAATTTAAAGAAGAGATTCTTAACTCTGGAGAACAACCTGATTGTTACCGGAAGGGAGGTGAGCGGGGGGATGGGTAAAGTCAGTGAAGGACATTAAGCGTACACTTAATAAAATAAGCGTGGAGTAATATATAGAATTATTGAACCCCTATATTGTATACCTAAAACTAATATAACACTCTGTTGACTACTCTGGAATTAAATATAAAATGGAATATTAACCATAAAAGAAGAATGAAATCTTGCTTTTGCAATGACATGGAGGGAGCTAGAGTATTATGCTAAGTGAAATTAGTCAGTCAGAGAAAGACAAATACCATATGATTTTACTCATATGTGAAATTTAAGAAACAAATTAGCAAAGGGAAAAAAAGATAAAGGCAAACAAAGAAATAAACTATTAACAATAGAGCACAAACCGATGGTTACCAGACGGGAGGTGGATGGAGGGTTGTGATACATCGGTGATGGAGATTAAGGTGTACACTTGTGATGAGCACCAGGTGTTGTACAGAAGTGTTGAATCACTATACTGTACACTAATATTACACTGTATGTTAACTAAGTGGAATTTATACAAAAACTTTAAAAAAGTGAAAAATACTAAGATTAAATTAAACTGTAAAATATAAATTATGTTCTAGATAATGCACTCTGCTCTGGAAAAAAATTGTATTTTTTCTTGGGAAATGATAGAACTTTTTACAACTAAAAGAGTAAGTAAAAATATGAGTCAATGTTCAAGTTTACCTAATCTTGAGAACATAGCAAAAATCACCTACACACTGTATAAAAAAAATTCAGAATCCTGAAAGTTCTAGTTAAAAACCTGTGGGAAGTAAGACAGTGCCTCAGTAAATCCCCAAGGCAGAACTGCCCAGTAAATTGCTGAACTTCCCTGGGGTTGAGGGGTGGAGTGCTACCAGGGATTGACAATGTTGATCTAAAGGAGCACGGAAGAAAGCAGAATATGTGATTATAATACTAGTATTGAAGATAAAGTGGTATGGAGATTTGGTACCTAAGGGTAGCAGAGTACTAATATAACTTGTTTATTTGTGCTTAAGGTCCTAAACAAATCTATATCCTCACTCACTATATACTGCTTTTTTGACTAGGAGAATTGTCACAGGAACCAGTATAAGGTACGATTAATCTTCTTTGTCTGTTTGGTTTTTGATTATTCTATTGACTTGAGGTATTTCTTAGCTCCTGGTTTTAGATGATATTATGAAAGTTTAAGATCAACCTGAACCTCAATGAGTTCATCACCCAGAATTCTGCCAAAATCAGTAGAATTTTTGTCCACGAAGAACCTGGTGATCTTCTACCTGGGCTTTATTTAGACAAAAAAATACTGGAGAAGTAAAGTTCAGTTTAGCTAGAAAGCTGTATTCTGATTATCAATAAGGACTTTCTAAGATATCTGAAGAATAATACCATTGGGAGAACTTTTAGTTCATCAATTCCGTGGCTTTTCTAATTCCTTCTGGTTTCCTGTGTACTTCAGTGTCCTCTTAAGCAAACCGTAGGGACTTTCCCATCTTTCTTTTTCATCCAATTTTTGTACATAGAATTCCTCTTAAGATATGAACCAATGGGCATTGATCCTGGAGCCTGGGTTTTCTGTTCTAAGAACCATCTTAAATTCCTCTGTAAATGTCTGTTTATCTTATCTAAGCTTCTAAAATTCTTTGGCAATAGCTTTCAGCTTAGACCAGTCTTGATATGACTTGTTGCTTAAAATCAACCATAAAAAGCTTATCTTTTTAAAAAGGGGCTTTAACTTTAGAAGACAGCTGAATTTCATAGGTTTCTGGATACCCAGAAGAAAAGAAAGAGGAGTAGAGGCAGAAACCAATGAGAGGCAAAAAATAAACAAAAGGAATTAATAAAATAAAAGCCATTAGGCTCAAGTTGTGATTGAAAATATATTAAAAAAAAAAGATAGGTATAAGCTTTTCACATTTTTGTCTAAGCAAAGAAATCTTTTTAAAAAGCAAGTTGGAGGGGCACTTGGGTGGCTCAGTGGGTTAAAGCCTCTGCCTTTGGCTCAGGTCATGATCCCAGGGTCCTGGGATCCAGCCCCGCATCGGGCTCTCTGCTCGGCGGGGAGCCTTCTTCCCCTCTCTCTGCCTACTTGTGATCTCTGTCTATTAAATGAATAAATAAAATCTTAAAAATAAATAAATAAATAAAAAGCAAGTTGTAGTTGGAATTTCTTTTAGAAGCTTCTTCATAACGATAAAATCAATACAAAAGTTGGATATCTGGGATTTTGTTCCCCTTCCATTACAGCATGCTTCTCAAATTAACAATTTCATGTCAAATTTCCTCAAGGTGGCACTATAATCTAAATTATCCTTGGTGAAATTATGAAGGATAGTCACTTGAATTAAAGGGAAAAGACATGTTAGAGACAGAGAGCTGACCAAGATGGTACACGGGCTTGGTTTTAGAATGAGATAAACCTATGAAAGTCTAACAACAATCCATCTAAAGCCCGTAATGCACCTTGTGTCTGACTGGCTTGCATCTGCCACATCACACAGCCTCTCCATCAGGTCAGTCAAGTACACAGACCTGAAAATCTATGACGCAGATAAAAGTTCTGGAGAGGAGGTATCTTCCATAATCATGTTTTCGTGGGAAAAATAAGTCAAGACTTGCCTTAGTCTTGTAAGATTCCCACTATAAGTAACATAAGATAATATTTGGTTAAATGAAACTAGCCTGAGTAAAAATTTCCATAGTCCTTAGCCCCTGGGGGAGAGAAATAGGCTTAATGGAGCCTATGCCCTTTCTCTTTCTTCTTACGTCTCTCTCTCTCTCTGTATGTCCCTCTCTTTCTGTGTTTATGTGTCTGTCTCTGTCCCTCTCTGTCTCTGTCTCTCTCTCACACACACACAAAGACAAAGACAAATAGTAGAGATGTTAGCAACAAAGCAGATTTTCAGTAAGGATAAAAGCTTTCAAATCTTATCAGATAATAAAGACATCCATTAAAAAATTCTATTTCCTGGAAGAGAATATAAACTTGGCATTTCTTACAATGCGGGGGAAGAAAAAAAAAAAAAAAAGGAACAAGATTTACCCTTTCCCCACCACAGCAGAGACCACTGAGCTCCAGGGACATAGCGCTGTTTCTGGATTTGAGAGCCTTAGCCACAGTGGTAAGACGGGGTTTCAGTTAAATCTCAATAAAACCGCCAAGATCTATCTTAACCAATATGATAGAATCTATCCACAGATGGATATTTAATTTTAAGTTTAAAGTAACTGATACTAAAAAGAATTAAAAATTAGTTCCTTTGTCATGCTTAGCTTAAGTGCACATGTGGTTAGTGACTACTATATTGGATATTTCTAACATTGCATGAACTTCTCCAGGAAATCACTTTTCCAGATTGTTGAATTTAACAAAATATCACCAAATGACTTGATAATTAAGGAAAAATAAGTTCATTTGAATTCACTATAATAGGGTGAATACTGCCTTTGCAGAATCTTGGCAGTGTGTCAGAAAAGTGACTCCGATCAAGTAGTTTAAAGCAAGGTTTTTGAGGCAGGAAACTGGTTAGGATTGAGCAAAGTTTGTGATATAATAGTTCCAAATTGGTTAATTACAGAAAAGGAGGGTCCTCAAATGAA